>NW_026267512.1:126579-128867 GCF_000697945.3 Frankliniella occidentalis | reverse complement strand
CCCCGCCCCCACAGCCACGATGGATGGAGTTGGGCCCTTTGGCCAGAGGTTTGTCGGTTTGTCCGAGTTGGCGGCAGGAGCGCGCTGAGGAAGGCTAGAGGGACAGGGAGGAGAGGGCGCGCAGCGCCCCGCCCCCGTCGCAGTCAGGAGGAGGGTCTTGCAGAAACCAACAGAAACGAATGTCGGACCGTAAGGAGTTGGCCACATTACTAAAATGAAATACTTCTTGCTTTGATTTGCAAAGCGATATGTTCCCTAGGGCGTCCGTAAAATTTGAATCTGAATTTGAATTCCTCAATTTTTCAGCACGACCAAAGTGACAGACGACGCACGATTCGGCAATTTTTCATACCGTACACACTCGTGGCTGAGAAGCGTCTCGCCAGTCGTCGATTGTTCGCCGTTGAGAAGTGTTGTCTCTTTGTCAAAGTTTCAAATCATGGACTGTTTTGAAATATCAAATTAGTTCTATGGGGAAGGATATTTTTGGCATTTATGATCAATTTTGCGTTTTCTCACTACTCCGATCGTGTTCTTCCTGAACCCTGTTTCGAACCCAACACAGCTGTATCAGAGGTTAGAGGTTAGGTGTGTGTTCCATGTGTTTCCCTCAGCCTGTCTCTGGTGGTTTGTGTAATTCAATGAGTGGCATCGTTTCAATGAACTTTATTTTTACAGTCGTATGCAAGTTTTCAAACACGATTTATGTAAATTGATAGGACAGGCCCTTGTTGAAGTCGTGGCTGAAGTTGAGCGAAGGGAAGGACCCCAATGAACAGTGAACATTCTTGCCGGACTCCAATCTTCACATCTTTCACCTTTAAGTGTGTTTGTGTTGGTAAGTGTATTGAAGTTATTCCATGATTATTGTCAGTTTGGTTAGATTGATCTGCAGTTGGTTTCATCCGTCAAATGCTATGCACAACGCACAGTCAGTCCCATCGTATCACCTCTGGACCTATTATTTCTTTGTTTCCACACAACCGTAACTTTGTACTGCTTTAATGTGTTTTACTATTTTAAAAATCTTTCTCCAATCCACACTAGTAAGATTAGCTGTCTGTCTTCTGTGCTGTGTAGCCTACAATCTTTGAAGAGCACAGGTGACACAGTCAGCCTCTGCCGTGTTGTCTGGCAATCTTGGCAGACATTTTTGGCGGGGAAGAAGAAGGGAGAGGAGACGGCGGCGACTTTTCCTCCTGAAGCAGAAGCAGGTGTATGAGGACAGGAGGCGCAAATCCCTCCCCCTCTCCCCTCTACTTCTGCCTCACGATTCTGCTGTTTTCACCCCCCAAGGCCCTCCCCTCCCCTTCGCTTTCGCGCGCCCCCTCCGTCTCTCTACTTCACAAACATGATCTCGATCAGACGTGACAAACAACCTTGTTTTCAGGGGGCGCCAGGAGCTGCCGCGCGCCGCTGCTCGAGGCGATGAAGGCCGCCGCGATCCTGGACGGAGGCCGCGGACCAAACTGAAGCGACGAGTGGATGTGGAGGACTGGTGGTGCCTGCGGCCTGCCCGTGCCAAGTGAGGTGAGGTGAGTTTCAGTGGTGCCATTGTGCCGTGGAGCAGAACAGGGGGCTAAAGTCGACTTATTTCCATGACCTTTTACTGATCGGTGACGTCCGTCTCGTCTTGTACACCGGAAGTACCCAAAATGTCAATGGGCCTCAAGTTGATTTCTCAAGGTAACTAACTTGACAAACTTCTTCTGCACCGAACGGAAGTGACAGATGAGAAAATGGTCTTGGTGGTAAGTCGACTTAACCCCTTCTTGTCAGCGCCGTCGTCCTCCAGCGGCACTTCACCCGCGCCGCGCCGCGCGGCTGCGGGTGCGTGTCACCCTGGCCTTGACCCGAGCCGGGGAGGAGCGCCGCTGGGGACGCCGTGTCCTGTCCGCGCGAGAGCATTTCCCCGTTTTACGCGAAATTTACAGCCCAGGGGTGGGCTCCTGACGGCCTGTGGACGGAGCCCCGAGAGCCGACCACCGCCACCCTTGGCCACCCGCGGCAGGGCCCGGTCGTGGTGACCTCTGCTGACCCCCAGGCAGGGGATGTGTCACACATTGCTCTATGTTTCGTTCAGGCGCTCGTGTGTTTCGGTTTGAGTGTCGGCCTCGCTGACGGGGAAGGTCCCCGAGGATGAGGAGGAGGTCGCTGTCGTCGTGGACCAGAGAGGACAAGGTTCCACATGCTGGGCGCAGGTGGGTGCTGCGGCTGCTGCACCCTTGTGCTGGCGTGCGGCGACGCCCCTCCTGTCCGGGGTGTCTCGCGGCCCCCTCTCGCCCCCA
>NW_026267512.1:121081-126529 GCF_000697945.3 Frankliniella occidentalis | reverse complement strand
TTGTTTAGGGACGGCGCTACGCCACGCCACCTCCTCAGTGCTACCTTCTTCTTGTTCCTCTTATCGGGCAACTTCCTCATAGGAGAGCCCCTCTTGAACGATCTCCTGAATCGCACGGCAGGGTAACGATGGAGGGCCGCCGAGTGCGCGCGGTGTCGTCGGTTCGGGCGCCGCGCGCGACGCCGGGCAGGCTGGGCAGCCCGATGGTCCTCCTGGACCGGAGGCCGCCTCCCCCTGGGCCCTGCGGACCACCCACCGGGCCGGGCACAGCGATCGCCGATTGGTTCCATCGGGGTATTGGCCGGGGGCTGGGCTGGTGGGTCCGCGCGCGCGGGCCGGACCGCCCCCGAGGCCCCCGCAGCCCCCGGCCCGGCCGAGCGGCGCCCCGCCCTGCTGAGCCGCGGCCACGCAGTCGGCCCGCCCTGTCTCACCCGCCCAGAACCCTTCTCCAAGCTCCGAGTTCTTTAGCTAAATGTGGAAGTGTCGTCGTTGAATACGAACAATGCCAAATTCTGAATTTGCAAGAATATTGTTATTGTAATTCGTAACGATCATTTTCATTAGGTGTTCAATCGGTTTGAATAAGGTGTTCCTTTACAAGGATCATCAAGCCAAGTTAACTTATAATGCAAGAGACTTTTCTTTTACTGTCACACAACTAACAATTGCCACAAATCACAGACATTCGTCGTTGAAAACGAACAGTAGTACCAAATTTTGAATTTGCAATAAGATTGTTATAGTAATTCATAGCAAATATCATTTTCATTAGGTGTTCAATCGGTTTGAATAAGGTGTTCCTTTAAAAGGGTCATCAAGCCAACTAATAATGCAAGAGACTTTTCTTGAACTATCACACAATTAACAATTGCAACAATTTACAGACATTTATGAGCATTGATGCTCGGTAAAAGTAGAGGGGCCTTAATGCTCGTCCGGCTGGCTCGTCCGGTCTGCGAGTGAGGCAGCCCCCTGGGGGCCGCGTGGTGGGGGGCCGCGGCGATCGAAGGCGATCGGGTATTGGCAGGCGAGGTGGGTGGTGTGCGCTTGGGCGTGGCGCCAGCGCGGCGTGGCGGGGCGTGGCGGAGCAGCGGCGCGCGCGGGGTGGGGCGCGGGGCCCCCCGCGGGGCCGCGCGAGGCCTCTGTCCATAGCGATCGAAAATGGAGTATCCGCCGGCCTGGCCCCGGCGCTGCCTGGCGCGCGGCCCCCGCCCCCGGCCCGAGGCCCCATTGGACGGCGACTCTCCCGCCTGTTCGTTTATCGGAAAGCTATTACCCGGGCAGCCCAGGGGCCGCCTCCGCGTCGTGCGTTGCCCGGCCCACGCCCCGCGCGCCCCGCGGCCCGGCGGCCAGCTCTGCCGCTCTGCCGCGAGGAGGATCGGCCGTTTCGGACGCGGCCGAGAGAAACCGGTCCTCTGGATGCTCAGGGGCGGATTTGGGGGGGGGGGGCAAAGTGCTGGTTGCCCCCCCCTGGGGATCTGGCGCCCCCTAAAAAAAAAGAAGGAAAGAAAGAGGAAAGGGAGAGAAAGAGAAGGGAGCAAAAGAGAAAGAGGAAAAGAGGAGGAGAAAAGGAAAAATATAAAGAAAAGGAGTAAAAACAGAAAAAAATATTTCCAGCGAGGGGGAAATCATTTGGATTCGTAGCGTACGGGCTATTTCCTGGTATTTCTTTTGCCATTTCGGTTATTTCTCCTGCCATTTCCGTTATTTCAAGCCCATTTCGGATTATTTCCGGGTATTTCGCGGTATTTCGGAGTATTTCAGGGGTACTTCGCGACTATTTCACCGACTATTTCGCGACTATTTCACCGACTATTTCGCGTCTATTTCGGGTCTATTTCGCTCTATTTCGCTTTTAACTCGCCTTTATTTCGGACTATTTCGGGGGAAGGTGTACGGACTATTTCGCCAGTGATTCCCCCCTCGATTTCCAGAAGGTAGGCTGTATGTATGTATATCCGCCTTTTTGCCGTTACAAGATGCGGAAGCAGGGAGCGAACATGCATGTCCCATCAGCTGTCTTAATGTGGCTTCTACCATCGCAAACCGTTTAACGAGCGCAGCATTGTCCCATAGGTGAAAATGAATGAACAAAGCAATTATTTTTAATGACTTTAAACTGGCAATAGAAACAAAATTTAAACGCCTATATTTTGAGCTAAGCGCGTACCCTAAGAAAAATTTCGCTCGCTTCGCTCGCGGTTTTTAAGGAATTATAGATCACTTATGATCTCAATTTTTTTTTCGCTCGCTTCGCTCGCGGCCTTACAGCTCCTGTTTGCTCAATTACGGACATCTCTTCGCACTCGTTTGAAGCATTTCATACGAAACTTGAGCGTTTAAATTTGCCACCAGAAGAAGCACAAATACAAAAATTTTCGCTCGCTGCGCTCGCTAATCCCTCTCCCGTTGCTCTGTAACTACAAGTATACACCACGGTACTTGAACTTTTTAAAAATAAGTATCAAAAGGGACATTTTACTGTGTGCCCAAAAATATTTTCAGACCTTAAATCATAAAAATTATGGAAATAAGTTAATTTTTATTAGTGCCCCTGGAAGTAGGCAACCCGCATTTTTTTGCCCCCCCTTGAACTGCGAGCCAGATCCGCCTCTGTGGATGCTGCGCGCGCGAGCGTGCTCGAGAGCGTGCTATTGGGCGGGCATCGGAATGCGATCAGCAGCATCGGCCCCGGCCCGGCATGCCTCCTTGCCTCCCCGCGGGCACCTGCGAGCAGGAAGGTGCGCCCGCCCGCCGAGTGCAACGCAAAGATGTCAGCAGCCTTTCCCGTACTCGTAAACGATTGGAAAATAATTTTGACAAAATAAAACTTCTGGGTCTACATTTTGAAGGTCCAAGTCGACCGTTCACCACTGGTGGCGGCAAAAACGTTCTGTCATTCGAGCCGTGCTCATGGCACATTTAGCCTTTGTTTCGTATACGCATCAGGCAAAAGTATTGCCGACGTAGAATCCCTTCAGATCTGAACTCTGAAGGAGCCGTACAGCTTTCCACCCTCTTTTTACAAGTCCCTCACCTCTGTGCTCCATAAACGCCTGAATACAGGGGGAACGCCCAGCCCCGTTGGAGCAAATGGGTATACTAGCCCAATGCAGGAGTGCAGGCGGGTTTGCCTACCGTCACCGACCACGGCGCCTTGCGGCCCCGCGCCCGCAGGCAACGAGCCCGCGCGCCTTCGTGCGGGCTAGGCATTGGCTCCAACGGGGCTGGTGGTGACAACCATAACCATGTATACTATGTCTTGTATTTGTATGAACAAAATCAACAAAATACATTGCCTTTAGTTCCCATGCAAGCTTGGCTCTCAAAAATGGGACCGGAAAAAAATCCCACCAACTGTTGACATTTCGTTCTCCGTGTATCAACTTTCTGATTCATTCAAACACGCTGAGTTTACGTTCATGACAATCGGCCAGTACAAAAAAGCTCACTAATCGGGTACGGGACGTTTGCGCAGGGAACACCCACAGCCAAGGCTCCAAGGGCGCTCAGGGGGGCGTCCCTGATAGGCTGCCGATACGAGTCGATAGCCAATCACGGCTGAGACTGTGAAAGGCTCGCGCGCTCTCTCTCTCTCTCTCTCCCCCTCTCTCTCTCCGCCTCTCGCTGGGCCCCCGCCGCGGCGCCGCTCCGGCTGCGCAGAGCCCCCCGAGCCGTGCCGAGCCGCGCACCGTGACGGGGACGGGCGCCTCGATAGCTTTCCAATAACCAATCGCGGAGTGGGGCTCCGGCTCCCCCCTCCCCCTCCACAGCGTGACTCGGCGCGGAGCAGTGCGGAGATCTAGTGGGAGGAGTGAGAGAGAAAGGCTCCTCAATCAATGTGTGTGCAATACAAATGTGACAAAGAGACAAATACAATTACGGTTGGGTTTTTATTTGACCTGATTTGACCACATATAGTGGGTCTTTCTAATAGTTGTTATCTGAGAACGCGATTCTTGCGACAAAAAACCCGCGGTTTTCAAGGTTTGAATTTATTCCGGTGTGCGATGTGCCCCAACCCCATCTCCAGCCTGGAAGCGCCACCTCGCCGTATTGCCCGGCTCAACATTTTTTCTGTGTCAGCGAAGGGCCGGGCGGTGGAAGCGGCAAGGAAGTGAAGGGGAATAATGGGCAAACGGAGAGAGGGGTGTAAGGAGAGGGAGGAAGAGGCAGTGAGAGGGAGAGAGCGAGAGAGAGAGAGAAAAAAAGAAGAGAAGTGAAGCGATGGGAAACGGAAAGAGAAGAGCTCTGGACCTGGGGAAACAAGGGAAGGTGCGCAGGGCGAAACTCCTACGCCAAGACAAGACTCGCTTTCCCGGTTCTTTTTCCTTCTTTTTTTTTTGTCGTCGTATTTTTTTCCCTCCTTTCTATCGAACCGCGCCCCTTTCGCCCCCTCCTCTGCCCCCTCCCCCTCTCACCTCGCCCGGGTGCCCCTCGGCCTTGCGGAACCCATCCATCTCGTGAAGTTGCCGAAGTTGTGTACTATATCGTGGGGGCGGCGCGGGGGCGGCGCGGGGGCGGCGCGGGGGCCCTGCTCAGCCGCCGCCCTTAGTCTGTGGTGCGGCCTATCGACCCCTCAACTGCTCGCCCACCCCGCCTCGCCCCACCCCGCTGTGCCGGACCGGCGGCGCGGTAGTACACCTGGGATTTCTCGGTCACGCCGTCCCCGGGGGAATCAAAAGTCTTTCTCCCTTCACAACAACCCGCGGGGCGCGACCTCAAGCCCTCGGCTAGAGCCCTCTCTACCCTCGACGAACCGGGCCGCGTGGAAGTTGCTGCACATCTGGGAGTTTTCATCCCGTCACGGAAAATGTATTTACTTCTGTTTTAAGACGCAGAAGTCTATCATCGGCGCGTTGTGCTGCTGTAGCCCGGGTGTCGGGCACGCAGGACGCAAGGGGGGTGTCCTGCTGAGATCACGAGGTGGCAAGAAGCCCCCTCAAGTACCTCATCGCCTCCAAGCCCCTCGTCCGGTCAGACGTTATAGCCGTAACAAACAGCCGCCGCCCGTATCCCAATCGCAGCCCTCTGCTGCTACATTGACTGTGAAATGGCAAGAAGCAACCGTGTTCCGCCTCGGGGGCGGCCCCTGTACCTGAGGCAGGGGCGTAGGACGACGGGGACGAAGGTGGATGGGGAGGTCGAGGAGTGCGAGGGAGCTCGTCGGGCCGGAGCTCCTCCAACGTGTCTCTCGCACGCAACTCCGTACCCCTTTCTCCGTTTATCTCGCACACAGAGAGGTTGCTTTTCACCCTCTTTGGTCGCCTGACGAATCAGTACCGAGTAACTGTCGACAAGTTTAGGTTGGAAAGAAATAGGATGTTGACCTGGTTATTTTGCCCCCCCCCCTCGTCACGTGGCGTTCAGGCCCCCCGGCTCCGCCACTGGCGGCCCCAGGCCGAGAGTTAGAAGGCTTGCGACCATCTATCTCCGCGGGGCGGGGCG
>NW_026267512.1:118419-120794 GCF_000697945.3 Frankliniella occidentalis | reverse complement strand
ATTGGAGATTGATTGGAAATTGATTGGACTGATTGGAATTTGAATAGAAACTGATTGGAATAGGAAATGTCTGTGACTAGAGGAAACGGAAAGAAATTCCAAAAAAAACAATTTTGTGAGGTATGTGGGGTGCAGACTGAAGACATTGAGTCAAAAATAGTGTATGTACACTGCAAATGGTGAAAACAACATCCCTTTCACATAATTTTGATATATGGCCTTCTTCGGCATTGTAAATTAAAAATATTTTTTTAGCGTGTTATTTCTTCTTCTGTGAGGGTTGAAACAATTTAAAATGCAAGGAAATTCACAGGAAAATGCCAGTACACGTACTTTGTTTTCGAGAAAATTTGATTGATCTGTGGAAATGATCGGAGTGATTGGAATGATTGGAAAATGACTGGTACGTGATTGGAAAACGATTAGTTTCAAGACCGTACACTGATTGGACGAAGTGAGGTACCCCTCGGGTTCCCCCGCTTATTCCCCGACCGCCTGTGGTCACGGGTGGTCACACCACACTCAGGGCCGTTCCTAGGAAGTTCTCCTGCTCCCTGTGGTCACGGGTGGTCACGCCCGGCTAAAAGCGGTTCCCCCGCTTATTCCCCGACCGCCCGTGGTCACGGGTGGTCACGCCACGCTCAGGGCTCACGGGACCTCTCGTGGTACACGGGGCCCGTGGCCTGCCGCAGTGCTGTGTTCTCCGGGACTTGGTGCCGGTGCTGACGACGCGGCTCTTGAAGTGGTTATTGAGGGAGTGATATTTGCGTTGCCCTGCTAACGCCCGGTCGCGGAGCTCCTTGGTCAGCCGGTTGTCTTCCGTCACCGTCGTCCCGAGGTACTTGAAGGAGGCCACGCGCTTGAAGGTGTGCTCTCCCACCCGCAGCTCATTGCCGTGCTGCGGGTCTTGTGGCCTCCTGCACACGACCATGTACTCGGTCTTCGGTGACAGCTTGAGGCCGAAACGCGCCGCTTTCCTGTTGATCTCGTCGCAGAACAACGCCAGTTCTTCTTTGGTGTTGGCGGCCACGGCGAGATCATCCGCGAAGGCGAGGATGGCGGGGCGCTCTAACAGCTCCGGGTGCTCCTGGCAGGGGCGTACTGGCCCGGCGGGGAACCGGGGAAACCCCCGGGGGGCCCCCCCCTAAAAGGTATCTTTTGGGGCCCCGCAGGGGCCCGCAGGGGCCCCCGCAGCCGTGGGGCCCGGACGTGTTTTCACGCCCTTTTCCCAAAAATGAGACATTGTTTTTACCGTGCGAGCATTTGAGGGGTTTAGGCGGGTTTAGGGTTCATTCAGTCCTTAAAATAAGAAAAATTCGCTCGCTTCGCTCGCAATACTTTTCTTCATTTACCTGAGTTTGCGTTCTTCCTCGTAAAATACTCAGGGTGTTAGGAAAATAATTTTTCATTTCAATTTCACAAAAAAGAGAAATGCAATAGGGTGTTCCGGGTGGTCTATGACGCCTAAAAAATTTCACTCGCTCCGCTCGCGATTCTCTTAAGGTGTAAGGAAAATATTTTCATTTCAACTTCACAGAAAGAGAAATGCAATAGGGTGTTCAGCCCTCTCCGGACAGTCTATAACGCCCAAAAAATTTCGCTCGCTCCGCTCGCGAATTTTCTATTCTATTCTTCATTTGTGTGATTGTGTCTTTACGAAAGGAGTCCGACAAGCCTTATACTTAACACACACGTTCGATGACAATGGCTGAAAAAAAGGTCCAGTTGCCCCTGGAAGGTAGGCAATTCGGGGGCCCCCCTAGATCCTTTCCCCCGCCTTGGCCCAGACACCCAGTACGCCCCTGGCTCCTGGTCTTGATGGAGCTCCCCCACCGCGCCCTCCAGGCAGAGGTTGGAGAAGGGGGGCGGTGATGCAGTCCACCACGCCTGCTGACTTCTTCTTCAGCGTGTCGATGGCGTGCTTGATTTCGGAGAGAGTGGGAGGGGCCATCGGCGTGCTGTTCTGCTCCTCTTCGAGGGGTGGCATGATTGGGTCCTCCGGCCCCGGGACGTTGAGTAGATCGTTGAGATGCCTCCTCCACCGGTCCAGTATTTGGTCCTGTTCCGTTAGGAGGGAGCCTTCCTCGTCCCGGATGAGGCCGGCGGCCCCCTGGAAGGGCTTCTTGAGCAGCTTGCGGGTGAGGCGGAAGAGCTCCGCGCCCGCCTTGGCGGATATCACTGTCAACAGCAGCTGGTGTGGATGTCCGTCCGTTCCTGCCGGGTCGACGCCACCACCAGGTTGTGATTGACCGCAAAGTCTGTGAGCCTCCTGCCGTTATCGTTTGACTCTTGGTGTAGGCTATGGAGGCCCGTCACGTCTTCCAGTGCAGCGTAGCGGCCTATCTGTGCGTTGTAGTCCCCGAGGAGGAGGGGGA
>NW_026267512.1:117224-118369 GCF_000697945.3 Frankliniella occidentalis | reverse complement strand
CCCGCGGGGCGCGCCCTCAGCCCTCGACCAGAGCCCTCTACCCTCGACGAGCCGGGCCGCCGCGTGGAAGTTGCTGCACATCTGGGAGTTTTCATCCCGTCACAGAAAATGTATTTACTTCTGTTTTAAAACGCAGAAGTCTATCATCAGCGCGTTGTGTTGCCTTGGCCGGGTATGTCGGGCTCGCAGGACGCAAAGGGGGGGGGGGGGTGTCCCGAGATCACGAGGTGGCAAGAAGCCCCCTCAAGTACCTCATCGCCTCCAAGCCCCTCGTGCCGGTCAGACGTTATAGGCGTAACAAACAGCCGCTGCCGCCCGTATCCCAATCGCGGGCCTCTGCTGCTACATTGACTGTGAAATGGCAAGAAGCAACCGTGTTCCGCCTCGGGGGCGGCCTCTGTACCTGGGGCAGGGGCGTAGGACGACGGAGACGAGGGTGGATGGGGAGGTCGAGGAGTGCGAGGGAGCTCGTCGGGTCGGAGCTCCTCCAACGTGTCTCTCGCACGCCACTCCCTGCCCCTTTCTCCGTTCATCTCGCACACGGATAGGTTGCTTCGCACCCTCTTTGGTCGCCCGCCGAATCAGTACCGAGTAAGTGTCGACAAGAGTTTAGGTTGTAAAGAATCAGGATGTTGAACTGATTATTTTTGCCCCCCCCCCTCTCGTCGCGTGGCGTTCAGGCCCTCTGGCTCCGCCACTGGCGGGGCCCCGGGCCGAGAGTTAGAAGGCTTGCGACCATCTATCTCCGCGGGGTGGGGCGGGGTGGGGCGGGGCGGGGCGCGCGGTCGAGCAGCAGAGCAGCAGCAGCACACCTGGAACCCTTTCTTGCCTCCAGCACGCCCCCGCCCCGCCCTCCGTCCGGCACTCCCGCCCGACCGTCTTGGGGGCGGCGATCTTGTGGGGCAGCAGGGGGCACTGCGCGAAGGTAAGGCAGCCCTCGGGGAGGGATGGCCCTGGCGTGGCGTGGCGTGGCGGGGCGTGGCGGGGCCCACCAGCGGCGCTCTACCCCCGCCGGTCAGCCGGACAAGACAAAGTGTTTACTCGCGAGCGGGGCGGGGCGGGGCGGGGCAGGAAGCGAGCGGTGTGCTCCGGATAGAGAAACGCTCGCGGTGAGGCTGAGAGAGGGACGAGGTTGTGCTTCCAAG
>NW_026267512.1:108452-109669 GCF_000697945.3 Frankliniella occidentalis | reverse complement strand
GGGCGGGTTTGCCTACCCAAGGGGCTATGGCGCCTTACGGGCAGAGCGGGTAGGCAAACCCGCCCGCACCTGCGTCTTCTCTGAATCACCCGGTACGTCGGAGTTGAGGACTCACCGAGACTCAGCCCGTCTGGGGGGCTGTCGGTCATGGGTGGCGCTCGTGGGCGCGGTGCCGTCGCCGCCGTCCAACGCCCGGGCCTCGACGGCGACGGCCGCCCCCGAGACCGCCCCCAGCGACGACTTGCTCCTGGACCGGGAGTGCGCGTTGCGGCTCGCCGACGGTGGCGGCCCCTCGGCGTAGCAGTCACGCTGGATGAAGGTGTGCAGCTGCAGCGAGTACGTAGCTGGCCAGCGACTTGCTGGGCGTCAGCGTGCCCGCCCCCGCCACCGGCCCCGCCCCGGGCGTCGCGTTTGACAGGCTGAACGTGGCGCGTGGCTTACGGGTAGATCTCGTAGTCTGCGACGAAAGAGGTACCATTGAGTATATCACACCGGTTTATAAGTTAATATTCGCTTATTCAAAAAGTCTTCTCACGATTACTTTCGGGCGATTCGGGGCTAGAGACCTGCAACGAGCGAGCAATGCGTTGCAGCTCTCTAATTCGGAGTTTGGTCATCAACATGCACTCTGTGGCCGAACGCGACCCCCCACGGTGACGAGGGACGGGCGTACACACCTTTCGGAAGGCGATGATGGAGCAAGTGGCGCCGGCAGCCGTGCAGACGAGACCGGAGACCACGGCGACGAGCAGCGTGAGGGGGGGTGGGGGGGAGCGCCAGCGACCCGGGGCTCCCGTCGGGGAGCGCCGGCATCAGTTCCGGGGGCACCGCGTCTGAGACGGGCGATAGACGAGAAAGGCAAGGTGAAGATTAGAGGAAAAAAAAGTTTTGTAAAAGGTTGAGGATATACCGGGAAAATAAACACACACACGAAAATAAGGATGCTCCGTGGACCACTTGTCCCTGTTCACCGGCTGGCGCAGGTTCTGAAAGTTGTGGTACGCTTCGTAGTGGAGCACATTGAGGATGTTGACGAGGAACTGGCCATGAGTCACGTTCAGCTGCAGGGGCACACGGAGAGAGTGAGGAGCACGGCGAAGGTGCCGGGGGGGGGGCGAGACCGTGCGAGACGTTATACCATGATGTACTCCTGGTTGAGCTCGGCCGGGTTGGTCAGCATGTCAGGGTACCCGATCTGCTCGTTCATCGCGTCCGCC
>NW_026267512.1:100354-104735 GCF_000697945.3 Frankliniella occidentalis | reverse complement strand
GGGGGGGGGGGGGGGGGGGGGGCGAATATAGTTCGGGTTCACCTCGGAACGATGATAAAAATATTCATTCCTCATTGGGGCCCAGGCGCAGTGCTGTGCTTATTTACTTTCCCCGATGACGCTTGTCATCTAATCAATAAACAAGTGGCGGCTGCTAGGGTAAGGTTATGTACGCGTCTCGTCCTGCCGGGTCTCGCTCCACCCGTGACCCAGAGAGAATTTTTTCCGACGATATCGTTTCGACATCGGTTTTCACGTCGTAAGCGACAGAAAAGTGGGCCTGAAATCGACGGCTTTTCGACAGACGATGTCGTTTTGATGTCGTTTCGATGTCGACTGTCGAAAAGCCGTCGATTTCAGATTTCAGGCCCACTTTTCTGTCGCTTACGACGTGAAAACCGATGTCGAAACGATATCGTCGGAAAAAATTCTCACTGGGGAGAACCTGGGTCCGGTCTCGAGGGCAAGACGTCGTACCCTAGCAGAGCTGCATAAAATGTGCATTTTGTGTCCAAACTAAAAGCGCCTAAAACGCGTCTAGGCGCCTAATATGCGCGCACATGCACCTAAAATGGGCATTTCAGATGGGACATATAATGCGGTTTGAATACAGTTTGCTCCATTTTACTACCTGGGTACCAAACAGATACACATTTGGATGGACAGCTTGAACCCTAGCGCACATTTCACTAGCTTCATGTTTGGTATGGCCCGAGTTCGTCGGAGTTGTGGAGAAGAAAACAAGAAGACTCTATCGTTCTGTCGTCTGCTGCGAGACAGGCAGAAATACTTTTTGATATAACAAATCCACGGGACTTCCGGTTTGGCCGTCGCGCGGTGCGCACGACCTGAGAGGAGAGGGGGGAGCAAGGTATTGCCTGGCGCTACTCTGCACGTCCTGCCGACATGGCTGATGAAGAGGACGGGGAAGAAAACCTCATGGACTTCGACGCCCACATCGAAGACTGCACTGACACCGCGGACTCTGCTGACGGTGGCGACGGCGACAACGACGGCTTTCAACTTCCCCGACGGTCCCAACGCATCCTCAAGAACGCCGGCCTCACGCTGCTCAATGACGGCCGCCCCACCAGGGTCGGCACGACTGGGCAACAGGACACGGCCATAGACCTCGCCTTCGCCCCCGCCCGCTGGGGCCTGCGAGCCACCTGGGAGGTCCTGGAGGACTCACATGGCAGTGATCATCTCCCCTGCCTCATCCGCCTCCTCGGCGACCCCGCCGATGCCCCCACGCCGGTCCAGCACCGTTCCACCCGCCGCTGGGTCACTAAGGACCCTGGGGTCAGCTTTCGGGACTATCTCGTTGCCCATGGTGAGGAAGTTTGCTCTCTACCCCCCTCTCTGGACGCGTATGACGCGTTCATCGACCTGCTCCAGAGGGCCATGGACGCCTCGTTCCCGCGGCGCAGTGAGTCCACGCCGCGCAGCCCCCGCCATCGCGCCCGCGAGTGGTGGACAGTCGATTGCTCGGCGGCAGTCGCCCTCCGGCGTGAGGCACTTGTTGACCTCCGTCGTCACCACACCGACAGGACGTACGCCCGGTGGGCGGACGCGGACGACATCGTTGAGAGCCCCCCCCCCCCCAGTCGACATGCGCAGGCTGTGGGCCATGGCACTGCCATGGCTCGCCGGGCTGCGGGGGTCCCGGCCCCGGCCACCTCCAGTGGCGAGTGGCTGGACGACTTCCTCGGCATCTACTCCCCTTATACCACCCCTACAGGACCTCGCCCCGTCTTCAACAACGCCGACGGCCCCGACCCTCACGGCCTAGCAGCCGACCTCACCCTCATACCGAGCTCCAGGTCGCCCTCCGGGGCATGCGCGACACGGCGCGCCGGTGCAGCTCCAAGAATACCTCCTTCGCCTCTACACGTCTTTTGGCGCACGGCTGAACACCCGCCGGCCTGGAGACGTAATCTCCTCCTCCCCCATCGCCCTGGCGTCTGTCCCCTACAAGCTTTGGGAGCACATTTTGAAGATGCGCACCGAGTGGTGGGCGGAGTCCTTGGGGCTCCTCGACCCCTGCCAGCACGGTTTCGCAGCACGGTACGGTACAGCAGGGTCGCAGCACGGCGGACGCCATCGGCCAGCTCGTCAGCCATGCCTACGCCGGCATGAGTCGCGGCGGGTTGACTATTGTCTTCTTTGCCGATGTGGCAAGCGCCTATAACTCCTCTCCTTGCCGCCCAGCGTTTTCTACGCGGCGCAGTGAGACGCGCACGACGCGGCTTGGACCGCTTTTTGGGCCTCCTCCCCCAAAGGTCGCCAACTCTTCGCCCTTACGCCGGCGCCTTCACGGCGGACCTGGTTCCGCACCCTCAACGCTCCGCGGAAGGGCATAACGACTGCCGTCCGCCTTCGCGTAGGCCACGCCCGCACGTCCGCACATCTTCACAGGTGGCGGGACTTCAGTACCCCGACTGCCAGTGCGGCGCCGATGAAGCCGACGCGGCCCATCTGCTCGTCGACTGTCTCTTCGTGGACCGGGTCGCGTTCCACACCGCGATCGCCGACTTTGCCTCTGAGTTCGACGCCGCTGCGGCCTCTTACACCGACCTCCTCCGTCGCCCGCCCCTGCTGGCGCAAGCCCTGCCAGCCCTCCTCAGGACAAATCCCACCCTCACTCTGTGAGATGAGAAGAGGGACATGCGCCAGGCATTTTTAAACCACCTGCCCATTCTGGCCTTCCGTTGGCGACGCCATTGGCCACAAAACCTTGACTCTCTCTCTCTCTCTCTCTCTCTCTCTCTCTCTCTCTCTCTCTCTCTCTCTCTCTCTCTAACAAATCCACGCAGGCTCGTCCAACCCCCGGAATAGTTCTAATGCAACCAACAATGATCAAATAATCTGTAAGAATAGAGTTTTAGTGAACACCCGTTATACAGGGTTGGTGATCCGCGCCGTGGTTTTTTTCTGCTTATGCTGTACCGGATTCATGCGTGCGGGCGGGCTTGCCTATCGTCGCTCGCCGTGGCGCCTTACGGCCCCGTGCGAGTATGCAACCCGTCCGCACGCATGAATCCGGTACAGTATAAGCAGAAAAAAACCACGGCGCGGATCACCCACCCTGTACACTGCCGATCAAAATTAGCGTCGCACTTTTTTGAGCCGGCGTATTTTCCAATGTTATATTCTGTTAAGAACGGGTGCTCCGCGCTTGGGCAGGCGCGCCCTCACGCCGGCGCGCACTTGATCACAGAGCCGTCACACGCGACTCTGTAGCGCCTCAGAAAGGGAGAAAACGTCCGTTTTTTTGGCAGGAATATTGGCCCCTCGTACTAACATTTCAATCTGCAGTTACAATTCCATGTTTAGTCTTGATTTCACGGTTGTTGGTGCCGTTATTTTCTCGTGCAAATGTTGGTCTAGCCGCGCCACGCCCCAGCCCGCAAGTGCAGCTTTACCGTCTTCACATCGGTCTCACGGCCGCTAACGTCACCGCAGGCACCTCAGACTCTGCGGCCTTCGAGATGAAGGTTGGGCCGAGGTGGGGCGCTTTGAATGGGGTCGCTACCCCACCTCAGTTCGGCGAAAGGGCAGGTTAAACTTGGGGGTAGTTTTTGAACGATTTGCCAGTTTATCGCGCCTGGAAGTGAAGCGGTTGATCTGATTGACACGAAACTTTAAGGGCAGCTTCCTTTAACAGATACGCATGGACCCTACCCTCCATCCCCTTCCAAAGGGTGCAGGGCCGCTCGGGGGGAGCTACCCCCTGGGAAAGGGTTGAAGATGTCGGGGGTTGCACGTTCGCGGGGGTGGTTTGGCCGGGGGTTGTCCGATTCGAGAAAAAACAATGTGCCGTGTACCCGGAGGATATCACGGTAGTTTTGGCCCTCCTCAAAACTCATCCCTTCGTGGGGGTGCGGGTGAACGGGGCGGGGGGTGGGTTTAAACGACCGCGATTTCGCTTGCGCCGTTTGAAAGAGGGCACAAATTTGAGCCGGTACACCAAAAACTTCGACATTCCAATTATTTAAAGTGACGAATTCGAAACCTTGTAGGTCGAATTTTCTTCCCCTGTTCACTCTAGGGGCTGCACATGCCGTAAGGGGTGGCGCAAGGGATGCGCACTTCGTAGGGTGTCAGACGAGCCATGGAGAAGTCTTCGGGCCAAATCTCGACATTCTAGCTCGAAGGACTTCGAAAATACGCCGGCTCAAAAAAGTGCGCCACTAATTTTGATCGGTAGTGTATTAAGCATATAAAGCGTGCTCCTCGGGAAAACTTGTCGGGCGGAAGCCTCCGACGGAGCTCGGGACCGGATATGGGACCTGTATCTACTCCATAGTGTATTTCGACTAACAGAGGAAGAAGAATACCGGGTAGAATATAAATGTTCCTGATTGGCCGAGCGCCTACC
>NW_026267512.1:95772-100304 GCF_000697945.3 Frankliniella occidentalis | reverse complement strand
GGGGGGGGGGCAATCGGTGATCTCTCGGAGATGACCGGGAGGGGACAGGTCCTTCCGAGCTTATCAAGATGGCGACCGGAAGTGGACAGGCCAGTCCAAAACCTTGTCGAGGGGAAGGTGGAATGGGTAGGTAGGAGGTCCAGGGGAGGACACTCTGTGTCGATCGGTCACGTCACTGGCGAGGGCGGAAGTTTGTCCTTTCCCAGTCACCTTACTGGCAAAGTCGGAATAGTGTGTCCCCTTCCGGTCACCTAACTGGCGAGGTCGGTATAGTGTGTCCCCTGGGCACTCCGGGCGCTCCGGGCTACCCGGAATCAGCCGCCCATACGATCCGTCCACCACAAATCGTTTGTATTTACATTTTCAGAAGATGCAATGGATGTGTCTGCAGCGGTCGCCACCATCGTGGACAACTTTGACAAGTATGGTAAGTTGTGCAGACAACAGAGGAGTTGCCTGGAAGCGGATCATCAGGGAAGAACAACAATAGGACCGGAAACTGGTATGAGAAATTGAGCGGTTAAGCAATCAGTGCTAAACAGGCATTAGCCGCGCTCATCCTGGATTGGTAAACGCCACAATTTCACATTCTATTTCCGATATTCTTGTACTCCTTTCCTGGACGTCTGCTTCCAGGCAACTCCTCTATTCGACCTGGGCGGGCGTCGGTTTGCGAGCATAGTTTGACCAAGTGTACGAGTTAGTGCGTACGCTCGTACACGTTGGTACACCCTATTTTTTGCGTAGTTTTTCGCCATTTATGCAAAATAATGTTGTTACGGCACTATTGCGCTTGATTTCTACCATAAGTACGCGTTATTACGCTGTTAGTACGAGTTAGTACGTCTTTAGTACAGGCCTGGTGTACGAGTTAGTACGCAAGTGATTTCCCCCTCGCGTGCCCCGTGCCCCACCGCGCCACGGCACCGCGCCCCGCCGTGCCACGCTCACCGCGCTTTTGCTTTTCCTTTCCAGATGACAGTGAGCTACTTTGCACAGAAATATCCGCAGCCACTTTTACACAGATGGAGGCAATGTCTGCAGTGCCCGACACCGGCCTCCTCGATGCTGCCGCCGCCAAGGCCGGAGATCAGGAGGTGGAGATAGAGATGGAGATGGATATGGAAAAAACGGCACGTCCAAGCTCCTCGGAGCTGAAGAGGAAACATCTACCATGTCCGATCGGGGGAGCCACATGCTACTTTGGGGAGAAGGTAGCCCGCCATGTCCGCAGCCGGAAGCACGCGAAAATCCACTTGATCACGGAAGCGCTAAATAGAGATATTGTCTTGGCCGCGGAGCGGGCAGCCGGAGAACCTCGGCTCGCGCGGCGGTCGAGACACACAAAAGAGGTCAGCACTGTCTACAACTGCGTGAAATGCCCCCAAAAAATATTTATTAACCCCCAATCTTTCAAAAGACATGTTATGGGTGGTAAGCATGATGAATAGTTACATTTTTTTAAAAACAATTTAGTATTTTTTGTATGTTTTATGATTTGCGTCTTACTTCACTGATTGAAATTTGAAATGATTTAATGATATTTTTTACTGAAATTTGTAATGATTTGTAATGATTTAATTAATATTTTTAACGTTTTTAATTAACCATTATTTTTTTTAATTTTGTAAAATGTCTGACAGCTGTCTGGTGTCATCCAATGTTTGAACAGCATTTCTGCAGAACATGGTTTTTGTATCAAAATTGTAGGATTAAAAAACAAATTTAGTGATGTTTTATGATTTGGTTTTCTTTAATGAAATTTCTAATGATATAATTTATATTTTCAAGGTTTTGTTGAAATTTGAATTGATTTAATTGAAATTTTTGATTTTTGAAATTGTTTTGATCAAAATCCCCTTTTTGTTTCTGATAATGTCCGAGGAAAGAGCTTGCCAAGCTAAGTTCAGTGGCATTTCAATGCTTAACTGTTGATCTTACATATGTCATTCCACATTGGTCTCATTTCTTGTTTTGTAAAATTTGAGTTGCTTTGTTACAAGGTTCGTAAGACTTATCTTTACCTATGTTGCAAGTTTCATGTTCATTTAAGTATTATTATATGTTTGTAGTTAAGCTTATGGGAGTGATGTGCCAAAACTGTAGTTAGTATATTAAGTATTGTTTGATCTTTAAAGGACAGTGCCTTGTTTTGTGATTTCTTTTTATGATTATTATAATTATTATTGAGGATCCAACTGCTAGGTATGTTTCAGTAATTGTGATGCCTGCTGTGCGCTTTTGCTATCTGAGCCCACTTCATCTTTTGACTTACCAGCCAAGTTGGGTGGCTGAGCGGTGTGTAGATGATGTGGTTAGCTACAAGTTCTGCACGACCTTGCCAGTTTTGAAGTTCAGGGTTGTGCATTAAAGTTGGCCTCACTGTGGTGCATACCATTTTCTGGAATGAAAGAAATGTCTTTGGGGTTGGGGCTCATATGTCAAGAGTTATAGAATTACCCATGTTAAAATTTGTTGTTGAATCAGAGTTATAGCTGCTTCTAAAGATTTTTATAACTATTGATTCAGCAACATTAACTCCAGTCTGTAATGCTTTATTGTGGCTTGTAGAAACAACATTTTGTTGGAGCCAGAGTTGGCCTCTATCCAGACATGGTACCATGTAAATATAATGTTGATTTATGTATATTTTCTTCTTGCATAAGTACAACGTCATTCGATTTTATGTTGAATTTAAAAGCAACCAATGACAGTTTGCACTGTCCACTATCCCCCCCCCCCACCGCAGCGCTCCCAGTCAGAAATGGTTGGTCGAATCGACGTTGATTCGACGTCGTTTTGGATGTCGACAAGTCGTCGATTCGACCACTATGTATCACCGAAATCGACGTATTTATCGACGTCGATATTCCGTCGATATTCCGTCGATGAAAATAGCGCAGACCAGGGTATTCGAACCCGCGCACATCCCAAACGAGTCTCCTGCCCTGTCGTCTTATCCACTACGCTACCACATTGGATACGAAGATAAGGGATCAGTAACCGTGACTTTTTAACATGCCGCTCGTTGATCGTCCATTGACATTTGTTGAATTCGGAATCGAACAACAGAAAACTCCTTCTTAATACACAACATTTTGGCAGATGATGTCTCAGTTGCCCTAACTATATTAATTTTTAAAATAATGTTACAAACCGACGGGAAATCTACGAGAAATCGACGGGGAAGTACCACAGCTGCCTCGGCTATGTAAAACTCATGGGGTGTCGTAGTACCGTCCATTCATCCATAATAATGGAATAATGAGAGCAAACGTGCTTTGTACCGGGTGTTGCAGAAAAGACACAGGTGCGGGCGGGTTTGCCTATCCTCGACTCGGTGGGCGCACGGGTCTAGGTCTGGGGAGAGGTGAGGAGGGGACCCGTGCGCCCGCCGAGTCGAGGGTAGGCAAACCCGCCCGCACCTGTGTCTTTTCTGCAACACCCGGTACGCAAAATGAGTCAATCACGCGAACCGTCGAATCGACGTCGATTCGAAGGAACGCCACAAGTCCTGTTTAAGTTGACAAAACTCGCACAGATCTCTGGCGCGCTGTCCACTCGGCCAAGCGGAGCACAGGTGGGGTGTGACCGTCCTCGTGTACGCATTCGACTGTCTGGATCGTCTCTTGAATGTCATCTCTCCAATGCCGAACGCTCCGGGAGTCCGCCTTGGCCAAGTGGATAGCGCGCCGGAGTTCTGTGCGGCGGGTCGGAAGTTCGACACCCGCTCGGTTCATCGCTTTCACTGGCAGTTCGTGGTTCTGCGAAGTGCTTCAAACAGAAGAAGTTGATTGGTCTATTTATTTGGGATCTCCCCTGAGGGCGCACATGTTTTTTCCCGAAAAACACCGAAACTGTGTTGGCTTCAGGTCGGCTCCAGGTTGGCTCCAGGTTGGCTGCAGGTTGGCTCCAGGTTGGCTCTAGGTTGGCTCCAGATTGGCTCCAGATTGGCTCCAGGTTGTCTTTTAGATGGCTCGAAACTGGCTCCAAAACGTATCTAAAGTGTCCCCGGTAAGGCCCCCCGATGGCTCTGAAATGGCTCCCCGTCGTCCAGGTGCCGGCCTATGTTTGGCTCCAAGGCGGCTGCGGAATGGCTCTTTCCGTCATTAAGTTACCTATTGCGGAGCCATTCGCGATGGCTACGCCTCGGCTACACAAAAGCTGGAGACTGATCACAGCGAGCCTCCGCGATGTGTTGAGAATGGCTACGACGGAGCCATCCTGAGGCTACTTTTTTCTGTACGGGCTACCCCACATTTCCCGCGCCTTTATGGAAACGTAAACAAACAGTGAAAATCAGTGTCACGATCGGCGTTCCACGAGAATAATACACTCGTCAAAACATTTAGCGGTCCACTTTTTTACGCCTGGGTTAAATTATCTCCCATAGCACCTAGGAAGTCGAGATTTGACTGAGACATGCATCCATGTGTGTAACCCTGTAAGGCCCAAGGAGGTGCCACTTTTGTCAAAAAAATATTTTTTGCTGTTTTCCTTTTAATTAGAGTCCAAAGAACACACTCTCGAAG
>NW_026267512.1:93759-95722 GCF_000697945.3 Frankliniella occidentalis | reverse complement strand
AGGCCGGCACCTGGACGACGGGGAGCCATTTCAGAGCCATCGGGGGGCCTTACCGGGGACACTTTAGATACGTTTTGGAGCCAGTTTCGAGCCATCTAAAAGACAACCTGGAGCCAATCTGGAGCCAACCTAGAGCCAACCTAGAGCCAACCTGGAGCCAACCTGGAGCCAACCTGAAGCCAACACAGTTTCTGTGTATTTCGGGAAAAAAACATGTGCGCCCTCAGGGGACATCCCAAATAAATAGACCAACCAACTCCTTCTGTTTGGAGCACTTCGCACGACCACGAACTGCCAGTGTAAGCGGTGAACCGGGCGGGCGTCGAACCTCCGACTCCCCGCACAGATCTCTGGCGCGCTGTCCACTCGGCCAAGCGGAGCACAGGTGGGGGGTGACCGTCCTCGTGTACGCATTCGACTGTCTGGATCGTCTCTTGAATGTCATCTCTCCAATGCCGACCGTTCCGGGAGTCCGCCTTGGCCAAGTGGATAGCGCGCCGGAGTTCTGTGCGGCGGGTCGGAGGTTCGACACCCGCTCGGTTCATCGCTTTCACTGGCAGTTCGTGGTTCTGCGAAGTGCTCCAAACAGAAGGAGTTGATTGGTCTATTTATTTGGGATCTTCCCTGAGGGCGCACATGTTTTTTCCTGAAAAACACCGAAACTGTGTTGGCTTCAGGTTGGCTCCGCGTTGTCCCTGGGTTGGCTCCAGGTTGGCCCCAGGTTGGCTCCAGGTTGGCTCTAGGTTGGCTCCAGGTCGGCTCTAGGTTGGCTCCAGATTGGCTCCAGGTTGTCTTTTAGATGGCTCGAAACTGGCTCCAAAACGTATCTAAAGTGTCCCCGGTAAGGCCCCCCGATGGCTCTGAAATGGCTCCCCGTCGTCCAGGTGCCGGCCTATGTTTGGCTCCAAGGCGGCTGCGGAATGGCTCTCTCCGTCATTAAGTTACCAATTGTGGAGCCATTCGCGATGGCTACGACTCGGCCAGTGGCGCCCAAACTATGGTCCAAGCGATGCACGTGCACAGGTACAAATCTATACAAGGTAGGTACATGAGAGGGAGAGAAAGGGGAGAAAGAGGAAGGAGAGGAGAGAAGGAGAAAGAGGAGAGAAGGAGAAAGAGGAGAGAAGGAGAAAGAGGAGAGAAGGAGAAAGAGGAGGAAGGAGAGAAAAGAGGAGAGGAAAAAAGGAAAAGAGGCAGAAACAGGAGAGACTTTGAGTATAAGTATGGGGTATGTGGGTGCAAGGAGGGGCAGTCGCCATTTGCCTCTGGCGAACGTCATCGTTCTCGTTTGCCGCTGGCTGCCTGCGCACCCTCCGGCAGCGCCGGTGTGTCATCCGCCGATAGGTGCCCTTAGTGTTACATCAGGCGTTCACAAGAAGACGCCCAGCACTCTAAAAAGGGAGAAGCATTTTCGTCATCTGCGTTCAATGTTTCCTTGTGAACATCTCCATTAGATAGAAATTTGTCTATACCTATACTACATTATTGCTTTCTAGAAATTTAACAGTGTGGGTACGAATCCGCTATTGTGCCTGAAACATCTACAGTTGTCTTTTCCCGTTTAGAGTGTGGCTGGCATTATAGGAGTGAAAAGGAAACGGCACCAAAAAGGGTAGAAAAAAGGTAGCGAATCCCTCTCACAACCGTTCTTTTTGTCATGAAATGTCGAAAAAAATGTCTTGCTCGCTTCGCTCGCGTTTAAACCAAAGTTTAAGACGGAACGACGTCAACAAGTGTGGCAAACACAGTGCTCATATGGAGGTGCCCGAGCCACCAAGGCTGCAGTGAATGACAGAAGTGAACTGGCTGGAACTGGACAAAAGAGTCTCCTAATATTGCATAAATCCTCTAAAACCGCTCTTTTGGTTATAAAATACAACAAAAAATCTCGCTCGCTCCGCTCGCGGTTTTCTATAATCAGGGCCCCCTATCATGATCCTTTAAGAAAAGAGCATTTAACCCT
>NW_026267512.1:92380-93709 GCF_000697945.3 Frankliniella occidentalis | reverse complement strand
GTTACGTCTTACGTTACGTCTTACGTTACGTCTTACGTTACGTCTTACGTTACGTCTTACGTTACGTCTTACGTTACGTCTTACGTTACGTCTTACGTACAACTAAAAATGTTTACTTCTTTATTTCCATTAGGATATATAATTTAGTTTTCTTTATCAAGGGTTCGTTTCGCAGTTTACACGAAGTGTTAACGTTTTTTTGTTTTATTTACTTTCTTTAGCAAAGCAGAAAGGTGGGGTATAGTCACGGTGTTGCCCCGTTACAGTCTTTTGTCATGTCAAAGGAGCTAATTTCTAGGGCCGCAGGCTCCCCACCGGACGCGTTAGTTTACTCAAATGTGCAAAGTGATTTACCGGTCACATTATTTATTTGATTATGCACTTCGGTGAATCGCGAGACGGAAATGGTTGGGCCGAAGGCCCTACCATCGCCGACGGCAGGCCAAGCAGGCCCGGCCCCTGCCGAACGGAGTTGCCGGCGCAGCGAAGTCGAGCTGGCAACTCCGTTTGGCGGAAAGGCGGGCCTGCTTGTTAGCCTGCTTTCAAAGCATTAAAGCGGGCTTATGCAACCGCTCTCGTGTCCGTCCGTCTGTCCGTCGTCCGTGTAAGAGGAAGGAAATGAGCTAGAGGTCTGCAATTTTCAGGGTATCTTAGGGGTCACTCCTGGACAACGAAACGCCTGGTGCAAATCCTGGCAACCATCCCTAAAGGGGGTGAAAAGGGGTAACAAAGAAATAGGGGTTGGTCCTAAAAGTAGGAAATTAAATTGTCTTTTATGGTCCCCTAAGGGGTAACTCGTGAAAGTAGAACCCCCAGGGCTAGAATTTCGTCCGTTTGCCCCTATCTTGCACCGTTTGGGCGCTAGAATGTTTTTTTCGACGAAAATACGGTGAAAATGACCACGTTGCACGAAGACGTGCACTAATCGTAAAATGTCAGAGGAAGTCCCCCCCCCCCCCCGAAAAAAAGCAGCACATTCTGAGTCTGGTATACCCTCCGATTTACCGTATCTTTATTCGTTTAGGAGCTAGAGGTGGAAATATTGAAAACAATTGCAGAAAGTCAAGTTTTAAGACTGTTATTTGACAATCAATATAGAATCTACAATATACAATCTGCTCTTTTTTTCTTTTTTTTTACTCGTTCTTTACCTCCCTCCCTCCCTCCAAACATCACTACGTGGAGGTGGAAGAACGAGTATTGTGCTCGGTGCTGTGTAAGTTAGAAGCCATTTCGCTGGAGGAAACTGGAATACATACAGACAAGTGCAGTATACCAAACGATAGGGTTTTACCCAGTAATGCCACCGTAATAGAGGTTTTTTTTCAA
>NW_026267512.1:76947-82800 GCF_000697945.3 Frankliniella occidentalis | reverse complement strand
GGCAGGCCAGGTGGGCCATGAGGGCCTCGGTGGGCAGCCAGGCCGTGGCCGCGGTGGTCGTGGCCAGGCAGGCCAGGGCCGTGGCTTGGGGCATGGTGGCCGTGGCCCCCACCATCCAAGCTACTGGAGGGGCCCTCGCGGATTCTGGAGGGGACCCCGGGGTTTCTGGAGGGGCCCTCAGGGAGGAGCCTGGAGGAGTCAGCGCGGCTTTTGGAGCAACACTTGCCCCTGGCGCTGCTAGCCCCTCATTTGTTTTATTACTTGCCCTATTTTTAAATGTTTTTTAATATTTTTTTGTTAAAGTGAATCATGTTCATGCATCTACTTGTTATCATTTTTCTTACTTGGAAGCAATTCCTATCCTTGTACAATTTTGACGAACTTGATGTGACGAGAAATTTTATTTAAAGATTGGCTAAAGTATAGGGTTGAAAATGACTGGAGTGCCTTAGACACCTGTAGTTACACTATAAGATATTAGTTGAGTATTAATTTTCATCACACTTCATTAGTGGTCTGAAGTAGACAATTTATCTTATCTCATAATAATCTCAGATACTGAAGTGACCATTGAGTTTTTACATCAGTTACAGTCTCCAATGCATTACTTTATGATGGCAGAGCACTAATGGAACCTAATGCACTGTGATGAAAAAAAAGGAGGAAGCAGAAAAAGATGATGCAAGCAGTAAGAAGGACAAAGGCAACAAAAAAAAGGTAACAAAAAAATAAAATACGGTAGATGTACCAATTACAATCTCTAAAACTTACAACGATAATGCACACTTAGGGCGAAACGAACTATAGTCCTGATCACGGTGGAGAGAGAGAAGGTGGCGCAACGAGGGGTCTGCTGATGGGTCCAGAATCTCGACATGTTGCGCGATTAATGCCCTAGTCGGGGCTAACTGTAGGGCCTGTTCGCACTACCTTCAGTCGGGACCGCCGTGCAGATAGGTAGGTAGAAAGCCCAGAATCAGCGTGCGCGGGACGGGCTGCTAATTGACTCTCTCAGCACATTCCGGCCGGGTGTACCGGGCGAGGGTCTGTGCCGCTGAAGCTAAGTCGAAGCAGCCCAGCTACCTGCATAGGCCGCCCCGACTGGAGGTACTCCGTACCGGCACGTTACATAGCCTAGACTCGGACGTTAATCCCGCAACCTGTCGAGATTTTGGACCCGCGGGTTGCTATGCTGGTAGACCATCGTGCCTCCACCTTCTCTCTCTCCACCGTGGTCCTGATACACCAAAGGCACAACAAACTCTAACGGGCTTTAGGGACAACAAAGCGCAGAGATAACTTCCGTAGGTATGACGTACTCTAAAGGATACTACTTCTAAACATAATCAGCACACAGGACTGACGGACACTAGGCGTGGCGGGCTCTAAGCAATAAGGACCATTAGCAAAAACAAATCCTAGGTATCACAGATTTTAGGAATGAAGGACTATAGGCGTAAGGTTACAACCTAAGTTACACATAGGGTGCGACAGACATAAAATTCAGTAAAAAACATTATCATTATTATTTAACCTCAAGACGTTTCAAAAAAGTCACTATCTTCGTAAAAAGTGTTAAGAAGTTCAAATGTTTACCTTGTACTGTTAAAAATTGTGTTAACTCGATATTTTATAGGAGGCAAGTAAATCAGAGGTTAAAAAACGGTCCCATAAAAAGAAGCAGCAGAAAGACGAAAAGAAAAAGTACAAGCAAAAAGAAACAAGACAGTGAAAACCAGGTACGATAACAGATTGATGAAAATAACTGACTGAATAAGGTAATGAAAGAAATAACATATACGTCTAGTACAATACATATAAGAGTCATGCATAATATGACTCTGCTGGACAATGAAATATTACAAAAGTTAATGGACTGTTAGAATCATGTAAAGAGATTTAGAAGAACTGTTACACTGGATAATAAAAGAATTATTTACAGGACAGTTCAAGTGACGAGGACCTAAGTATCATCAACAAAAAACTCAAAGACACCCCCGAATATTTAAGCATTAAAGACCTCATAGAAAACAAACCATATAAAGTAGAACTATTCGAATTAGTTACTACATCAAGGGGCGAAAGAATCAGGCTCAAATTAACGGACAAAACATTAAAGGAAGAAGGCGGCTACATTCATTTACCGGCAAGACTAGTACCGGACATGGCTCCAAAAATAGAAAGATATAACAAGAAATGCAATTCAAAAAAAGCCTGTTTATGTGGTTTACAAAGGCCCTAAGGGAAAAACATTTGACTTCAAATTGACAAGAGAACCTGAAAAGTACAAGAAATAAAGGTAATTTTTCTTCTGCTCACTAGATTGAAAGGAAGAAACAAAATGCAAGAATTAGAAAGAGAAGGTGGAGGAAAAATTTAACACCAGAAAAAATTAAAATAATTAAGGAAAAGGAAAAATTGTATAAAAGATGGCTAAGAAAAAAAAAATTAGCAGCAAGAAATCAGTAACCCCGAAGGCAACAGAGGTCAAAAAGTGTAAGTAAGGTACTTATATAGCAATCAGAGGAATTTACATACTTGCAATTGCACACTCAGTCGGTTGCACAAGTAAAAGTCTCAAACTATGTATTAACACAGTTGGAAGTATTTACCTTGTACGAGACATACAGGCGTTAACGATTCAACAGGTAGTTTTCAGTGGACATAGTCAATAAGACTTCATTAATTTCTATTTCCCTGTTGTTCCACTTTCAAGTATCAACTGACATTTTGACATTAAAAAATGTTAAGCATTGGTACATAGTTTAACAGTATATAAGATATAATTTTGGACATAACAATGGAATTTACTATTGCAGGAAATCCAACTCAAAGACAACAGTACTTTAGAAACAGAAGAAAAAATTTTAGTTCACAAGAACGACTCAGAGAAAACTACAATGCTAAGAAAAGAATGCAAAAACTTAGAAAAAAGAAAAATGACCAAGAAAAAGACACAGAAACAAGAAAGAACAGAAAATAAAGATACCTACAAAGAACACTTGACAAAAATTCCATACAATTTAGTGAAACATTAGACATAGAACAATACATTTTAGAAATTTATGAAAAAAGTATAACAACGTTACAATGTGAAATATGTCATACAAAAAGAATTTTAAGTACTTTACACAACAAACCATGTATATCTTGTAAGAAATTCCAATCTCTAAATCCAGGACCCGTACCAATCCAACTGCAAAATCTATCATTCGTAGAAAAACAGCTTATATTTAGAGTTCACCCAGTAGTATCTTTAAATAGAATTAAAAATTGTCAATATGGTTACAACGGAAATTTAATAAACTTTCCACAAGACGCTCAGGAACTTGCTGATGTACTACCAATTAAAATTGAAGAATTGAAAAGTATAATAACAATAAGATTAGATAAATCCAATGCCCACAGCGACTTTAAGGTTAGCAGATAAAAGGTGTTCAATGCATTGAAATGGTTGAAAAACCACAACCCACTGTACAAAGACGTTAAAATTTCTGTAATAAATAGATTAAATCAGCTACCAGAGGATGGTAACGTGTACAGAATGATGAATGGCTATGATAAGCAAGGCGATGAAGAAGATGTGGAAGATGATAATGAAACGTATTTGGATGCTACAGAAGATGACGACCTGTGTGATGGGGACAGTCCATTACAGAAAGATCTCAATACAGATTGGGATGAAGGAAATGAATCATACGATGATATAACGTTTACAGATGTGCCAAACGTAAAGACATACACTCAGAAAGATCAATTGCAAAGTAACATTAATGGCGCAATATACTTGTGGCCAAGTATCGGCACAACTCCCATCAATGAATTCAGCAGCCCTGGCTACATAACATTAGCTTTTCCAACCTTATCTCCTCATGGAAGTGGGGATTATTCCATGTTAAATACCAAATCTTTAAGACTGACTGATTATGTGGACTATCTGATGTTTTACAAAGACGGCAGATTTGCAAGAGATGAAAGATTTCGATACTTTCTTATGAACTCAATTATGATATGATATGTCGCCCCAGTGGAACCATCTCAAGCGGAATGAGCTGATGATCACTGTTCAGGGTTTTATCCCATTAAAGGAGGTTTTCCCTGAACCTTTGCCAAATGGGGTGTAACATCACTGAGATCCAAGTTTTCAAATTTAGAGATTAAATTTCTAAACTGCGAATGCCTTGTCTTAGTTTTTGGGTGGTTTGTGACCTCTTCATGGAGAAGGAGATGTAGTTGTAGTATTATAGGCAATAAACCAGTAGTTCAAGTACTGCTGTCATTCTCATGACTGGCCACCTCGAGTCAGCCTAGCCTCGCACAAGTCCTTCGCAGTGTTGTCCTTAGTAACTTCTAACAGTCAAACCATGCGCTGGCTCAATCTTGTCCCGACCTCGAGCCAGACTACACCTGTACCGAGTTCCTCAATAAATCCCTTGGTTCACAGCATTACATCGTTTACTTCTTTCAGTCCAGAACCTTACAACTCCAGAACGTACTGTCAAAAATTCAGGACAAATCACAACTTTCAAAATATATTTAAAGTATTACAAAAAACAAATAAAAATACATTAAAAACTCATAATACAAATGATCCTCATCATCCGTAGCGCTGTACTACCCATAGGAATTCAAAAGCGGATAAAAGGTCCAAAATAATGGCGCATTTAATGCAAATTACTGTTTTGAATAAAAATTTAAAGCGTATTACGAGAATCAAATACACCATGAGTGGATGACCTTTTATATGCATTTTAATACGCATTAAGATATTGAATGGGCATTATTCCAGATTGACAATTATCGGGAAAGGAAACACTGCCACTTATCCCCAATAACCAATACATCAATGAATAATCCAAAACGCCTACATAACGAGTGAGCGAGCGACGCGAATTTTTAACCACGAAGATCCAAAGGAAAAAAAAAGCAGGAACAAACCACAAAATAAAAAAATGGTGCCGCGACTGGTCCCTTGGGACTGTCTAGTTTGATTATGCACTTCGGTAAATCGCGAGACTGAAATAGTCGGGCCTTCGGCCCGACCATCGCCGCCAGCAGGCCAAGCAGGCCCGGCCCCTGCCGAACGGACTTGCCGGCGCAGCGAAGTGGAGCTGGCAACTCCGTTTGGCGGAAGGGCGGGCCTGCTTGTTTTTTAGGTTCTCGTAAGGTGTAACCCGTCACAGTAGAGCCCTTGGGCGAAAATTTCGTCCGTTTGGCTCTATCTCTATTCGTTTAGGCGCTAGAGGGTCTTTTTCGAGGGGGAAATCACTAAGGTTCGTAGTGTACGGACTATTTCGTGGTATTTTTCTGCCAAGCAGGCCCGGCCCCTGTCGAACGGAGTTGCCGGCGGAGCGAAGCGGAGCTGGCAACTTCGTTTCGCGGAAGGGCGGGCCTGCTTGTTGCACACATTTACCCCTTTGGGGGCTAATAACTTTCGACTCTGATCGTCTTTCAGCAGAAGACATATCCTTCTTAATTTTGAAAAAGGAATCCAAATCTTATATTACACTTATAATTTTGTTACTTCTAAAATATTCCAAATTTTCAATTTTGTTATTTGAACAAAATGTAATGGTGCTGCTTACTTGTAAAATGATTGGAAGTCACCTTATCTTTCAATCAGATAGACCCATCGAAATCAGAACAAGGTATATCGTTTTCTGAAATTGACTAGCTTTGTCTGGAGTTACATTATGTTCAATGATGTCCAATAAAATGGTGGGAACATTAAAACTAAACTGTATGATACGATACATCAACAAAAGAACTTTCAATTGAATATACTTTAGTGACTCGTGATTCTTCAAATGCCTATTTTTGTCCGAGTTCTAGAGCCAGGGGCGCAGACACGCC
>NW_026267512.1:73968-76897 GCF_000697945.3 Frankliniella occidentalis | reverse complement strand
GGGGTGGACTCTCACCAGGTCTGAACACGTTCGCCTGGATCCGCCCCTGTGGGGAGGTGGGCGTCCGGCCGGCCGATCGCCAACATGCATGCTTAAGTGTATGGAGCTTTCAAATTTTCGCGCTGCGCTCCGCGCGCCCTCTAGCGCCCGGGTGGCGCGGGCTGGAGGCGGCAGCTACCGTGGTTACCGGGGGTGGAGGGGAGTGGCGGCGGCGCCGCCGCCAGCGTCCCGCCCGCCGCCCGCCTGAGGGCTCAGTTCGCCTGTTGCGCCACACATCAGAAGTCCTGGCTCTCGCAACGGCGATGGATTTGATCAAGTCTTATGGAGGTGACTCCTCCGTTGAGGAATTGTTGCTGCACGATCTCTCTTTAGAGGAGGAGCTAAATATGGTAAGTACAGTGATATCCTTGTGTTCGGCGCCATCCAGTATTCCTCGATTCGGATCATTTTCGCCGCCGTGAAGCTACCGAAGTTCGTTATTTTTTCGCGCGCCGAATCTGCTGGTGAGTCTGTGTTATACATACTAGCACTTTGGTGTTTTGTGTGCGCTGTTTCTTAAGCTTGCACCTTTTTCTAGAATCACGAGTGCTTATGTATCGCAGTCCGTTCTTTTCTTGTGTGCACCTAACCGAGGGGTGAACAACTGGTGTATTCCTCTGTCCCCGAGGCTTGTATTACCTAATATTACCGTATATTACAATGTATTCCATGTATTACTTTGTATTACCATGTATTACCTTGTATTACATTGTATTACAAGATTTTTTTCTCTGTAATACCTTATATTACTCTGCAGTACCATATATTACTTGTAATATCATGTATTTCTTGTAATACCTTGTATTCCCTGTATTACCTTGTATTACTTATAGTACTCTATATTACATTGTAATACTTATATTATTTGAATTCTTGTAACCCTCTGTATGACTTGTATTACCTCGTAATACCTGTGATACCATGTAGTATTACTTTGTATTACCTTGTATTACCTTGTAATACCTTGTAATACCTTGTAATACTTGTAATACATTGATATTACCAGTATTACCTGTATTACATATATTACCTTGTAATATATTCCTCTGTCCCCGTCTCAGCCGAGTTGTTCACCCCTCGCACCTAACCTAGCAGCTTGTGCTGACGTTTCTTGCGCTCGTGCGCTGTAAATACTTCTCTATGCCATGTTTTCTCATGATTTGTGTCTTTTTAGTGTACGAATTGTGTATGAGCGAGTGTGCTTTTCTTGTGGTGCGTGTGCCTTAACCTCTCTTGAGCGGCGCTTCGCGCCAAAACCTGTTGCTGTGCTCTTGTGTGTGATTGCGTCATAGCTTGGTGAATGCTCAAATCATAAAATTTCGTCCGTTCATTTGCTGATTTCACTTGGCGTCGCGGTAGGCCCCGCCAGAACGGCTCGCCTGGTGCCTTGTTCTTTCCCGCTCTCGTCCCTCGAGCGTTCGCAGAGGGATGGGAGAAAGGAGGTGATGCAATCGGCAAATGAATGGATGAATTTTGGTTTAAAATAGTGATCGAAACGATTTTGAGTCATTCCCTGCGCCGCAACACGTCTGTTCCTGTCGGTGTTGGTCGAGGGAGGGGAGGAGGGACGCGCGCGTCTTCTCGGAACTTGCCGGCGCGAGCGTGGGAAGGGAGCTGCGCTGAGCGCTCGCCTGGGCGAGGCCCTGGGCGAGGCCCTGATTCGTCTCGAAGGACATCGGTGTCCTGGTGGGCCGTGCACCCACCCTCTCGTGATCCTGGAGCAGCTTGCGTCGCGGAGGGCAGCGGTGAGGCCGCGGGAAAGGGGGAGGGCGGCCGGGGCTCGGAGCTGGTGCGCCTGATGGTGGTCCTCGATGCCCGCGTCGTTCGTCGCGTCGTCTCGTCCTGGACCTGGTGCAGGTCGTGCGCCTGGTGGCCCCTCGTGCTCGCCCGGGCTGAGCACCGCGTCGACGCCCTGGACAACATGAACGCTCGTCTGGGGCTCGGAGTTGCTGCGCCTGGCGCCGTGCCTGACGTCCGCGGTGTGAGCGTGTGTGAGAGTGCATGGGCATGTGTGCGTCGCGCGCCCTACCGTTTTGGGCGTGCACATTTGTTGATCAGAAACTAATATCCGTTTGTGACCGTCTTTTTCAGGAGTATGACGTTATGTGTGTGGGGCCGGACGCGGCCTCCACTCCTATGAGCAGCGTGGCGGCAAGTTCGCCACCCCCGCCACCGCCCAGCTCTGAGGTCATCCCTGATCCACCCAGCCCTGAGGTGGCCGCCGCCGTGCAGCAGGCAGCTGCGCCACCCGCGGAGGCCGAGCCGGCCGTTGAGGTGAGCGTGTGTGAGTGTGTGTGTGGTCAGCTCTTAACTCAAGTTGTTCGTGTTCCAGGCGTGTGTGAGGGTGCGCACGGAGCCCGTCGCGCCCCCCACCCCCGCGGCCATGCCGGCCATAGCAGGTGGTGCAGCGCCGGCGCCGGCCATCTATGCTTTTCTACCGCGCGCCCCAGGATAGCTTGAAGGGGTTGTTGCTGCAATCGCCCCACCCCCAGCGCCTGCTCAGGCGCAATTGGTGAGTTCCAGTGGTCTTGCAATGGTTGTAACCTAAATGTAAGTGAAAGACTAATGTTGTATGTTCTTGATCACAGATCGATGCTCTCCCATTAAAGCGGTGGCGCCGCCGCGGAGGGCGAGGCCGCCAAGGCCGTGGAGGGACTGAAGCCAGGGTCCTCGCAGCCGTTGCTGAGCAGGTGCCTGACCAGCCCCCCTTGGTGAGTTTTCATTGGTCTTGCGAGTATTGTAACTCATATGGTGGTGATTGACTAATTATGTTTTCTTGATTACAGAACCCGTACAGAAAAATTCGGCCTCAGCATGGGTCTAGAATGGCTCCGTCGTAGCCATTCTCAACACACCGCGGAGGATCGCTGTGATCAGTCTCCAGCTTTTG
>NW_026267512.1:63000-64338 GCF_000697945.3 Frankliniella occidentalis | reverse complement strand
AGTTTATGCTTCCAATAAAAAATAATTACCAATTTTGGAGTAATTTGTAATAATACTTTTTATTCGGAATGTAACATACAATACATGATCATAAATTACTGCTGATAATTTATATTTTACTAAAAACCGAATGGCGCACCTCATTACTCTCAAACAAGCTTATCTATATTGAGTCCGTCTTCTCTCTCCTTATAGACTGTAAGTATGGCCAAATGGTTTAGCCGGACCTGGCCTATTGTTGATCTCAAATAAGTTTTGAGGCGTCGCATCATTGAAAAACTTCGTTCGGCTGTTGCCGCTGACACCGGGACTACTAGGAGAAGTATTAAAAGATCCTAAGTTGGGAGAATAGACGGCGGGCTTGCGGCTCTAGCGCAGCAAACGCCACGGCGCTTTCACCTACAGTCTTTGAATTTGGAGCAATGTCAGGAAGAGACTCCAAATTACCCTCCAGTTTGCTAACATCAAATCCATATGATTCTAGAAGACTTTCAATTTCTCCTGCATCAGCATTCCATTCCCTGGGATGGGTCATGAGTGCCTTCTCAAGTAGAAAAGTTTGTTAAAGTCTTCCTGGTCAAACCGACTCTCTATTTCATTGATTGCTAGGTCAATAAGCTCATAATATACTGTTGTATTGCCAGCACTGGCAACACTTGCTGGCTGCACGCTCTGCCCCCCCTCTCTCGCGGGCTCCGATTGTTGGGTTGGTTGCCTGGGTTCGCGGCTGGTGCTAGGGCTCTTGACACTTCTGAATAAACCGTGCTCGAGTACAGACGTGCTTCACTCCCGAAACACTCTCTCTTCTCGTCCCGTCCTGACCTGACTCCACCCTCGAGCGGGGAATAGAACAATACTTTTCTCATTAACCCTCTAAGGCATGAGGTCGTTTTAAAACGACATTCGATAAAATTGGCTCCAGAGAAGCCATCTTTCATTCCAACGACTATGTTATTCTGTGAACATGTTGTGCTAGAAGCTGCCGAAGTTTTAAGCAAATCGGCGGACCTCTCCGAACCACACAGTAGATCCCATACCGTCCTAAAAGTGACTTATTTCGATTTTCGTTGCGCTTGCCTAAAGATATTCATATACCGACGAGGTAGGGGTAAAAATGGACGTCTACCAGACTTAAACTTTAAAAAAAAAAGTTCTCTGAACGTGATCCGATGTCTAAATCTTTGTTTCGGTGCACCTGGCAGCTCTGACAGTAAAAATAAGGCGAACGTCGTTTTAAAACGACCTCATACCTTAGGGGTCACTCGACATCATCGAAAATAAAAACAAGCAGGCCCGCCCTTCCGCCAAACGGAGTTGCCAGCTCCACTTCGCTGCGCC
>NW_026267512.1:58101-59240 GCF_000697945.3 Frankliniella occidentalis | reverse complement strand
TGGGGGGAGGGAGTTTCTTACCTCTTTTGCGGTTTTGGGCCTTCTTTTACATTTAATTGTTCACTACCGCAATTTTTAACTTATTTTCGTCAAACAAGACCCTCTAGCGCCTAAACGGTGAGAGATAGAGCCAAACGGACGAAATTTTCGCCCTAAGGGCTCTACTTTGACAAGTTGCCCCTTAGGAGACCATTCAATATTTTCGGAAGTTAATAAATTTATTTTTGGGCCACTTTTGTGAGAGAAACTCCCTCCAGCGCCCAAACGGTAAAAGATAGATCAAAACGGACGAAATTTTCGTCCAAAAGGCTCTTTTTTGGCAAGTTACCCCTTAGGAGACCATCTAACATTTTTAGCCCACCCTTCTGCTTTGAAAAAGCTATCCAGCGACCTCGTGTCTGTCTGTGTGTCTGTCTGTCTGTCTGTCTGTCTGTTCCACAAGAAGGAGATGTGTTAGAGACTTCAAATTTTCAGGGGATCTCAAGGTTCACTCCCACAAAACAAAACGCCTACGGCAAATCCTGTCAGCCACCCCTAAGGGGCTGAAAGGGGGTATCGAAGAAATCAGGAAAGGCCAAAAAAGTTGGAAAAGATATCTTTTTTTATGATCTCCGAAAGGGTAACTTGTGAAAGGAGAGCCCTTTGGCCGAAAATTTCGTCCGTTTTGCTCTATCTCTCACCGTTTGGGCGCTAGAGTGAGTTTCTCTCACAAAAGTGGCCCAAAAATAAATTTATTAATTTTCGAAAATATTGGATGGACTCCCAAGGGGTAACTCGTCAAAGTAGAGCCCTACGGGCGAAAATTTCGTCCGTTTTGCGCTATCTTAGACCGTTTACGAGCTAGAGGGTCTTTTTAGACGAAAATTAGCTAAAAATTGCCATAGTGAACAATTAGATGTAGAAAAAGGCCTACAAACCGCAAAATAGAAAGGAAACTTTCCCCCACCCCCAAAAAACGTTTTCTAAGCAGAAGGGTGGGTTGTAGTCGCGGTGCTTCACCGTTACATCCCTTTCTCGACTACATCATTCGATCATGTTTTTCAGCAAATCGCGTGACAAAAAATGGTCGGGCCGCAGGCCCGACCATCGCCGCCGGCAGGCCAAGCAGGCCCGGCCCCTGACGAACGGAGTTGCCGGCG
>NW_026267512.1:57539-58051 GCF_000697945.3 Frankliniella occidentalis | reverse complement strand
CTTTTCTACATCTTATTGTTCACTATGGCAATTTTTAGCTTATTTTCGTCTAAAAAGACCCTCTAGCGCGTAAACGGTTAGAGATAGCGCAAAACAGACGAAATTTTCGCCCTTGAGACTCTACTTTGACGAGTTACCTCTAAGTAGACCATCCAGTATTTTCGAAAATTAATAAATTTATTTTTGGGCCACTTTTGTGAGAGAAACTCACTCTAGCGCCCAAACGGTGAGAGATAGAGCTAAACAGACCTCCTTCTTGTGGAACAGACAGACAGACACACAGACACACAGACACGAGGTCGTTTGCATAAGCCCGCTGGGTAGCTTTTTCAAAGCAGAAGGGCGGGCGAAAAAGACAGATCGAGTTCGAAGAGCATTCTAGCTCAAAAATTGGATTTTAAAAAAATTAAAAAACCACAGGTCTCTAAAATAATGTTTTTAGACACGAAGTTGTCTTCTAGTATCGTTTTACCCCGATAGTCAATTGTTTTATATGGCCCTTTATGGGAAAA
>NW_026267512.1:48367-54369 GCF_000697945.3 Frankliniella occidentalis | reverse complement strand
CCCCCCCCCATTTTCACCCCTATTTTGGCTCGTTGGTGCGGATAGCGGTTAGTAACACAGGTGCACCAATTGGTGCGCCACTCTTACCGACTGTTATCCGCACCAACCGCCCCCTCCAGGACCCCCTTGGTGCGCATAGCGGTTAGTAACATAGATGCACCAATTGGTGCTCTTCCTTGACCGATTGTTATCCGCACCAACCGCCCCCTCCGGGCCCACGTTGGTGCGAATAGGTGACTGTACCGAGACCGCACCAATTGGTGCACCAAAGGTACAAGCTGCTATCCGCCCCAACGGCCCCCTCCACAGGCTCGTTGGTGCTTCACCGTTACATCTCTTTCTCGAGTCTATGGGGCAAACTCACAGACGACGGGTTTAAGCGGGCCGCAGGCCCGCTACATTTGCCGATCATGTTCTTCAGCAATTCGCGTGACAGAAATGGTCGGGCCTTAGGCCCGACCATCGCCGCCGGCAGGCCAAGCAGGCCCGGCCCCTGCCGAACGGAGTTGCCGGCGCAGCGAAGCGAAGCTGGCAACTTCGTTTGGCGGAAGGGCGGGCCTGCTTGTTAGGCCTTTTCTACATCTTATTGTTCACTATGGCAATTTTTAGCTTATTTTCGTCTAAAAAGACCCTCTAGCGCGTAAACGGTTAGAGATAGCGCAAAACAGACGAAATTTTCGCCCTTGAGACTCTACTTTGACGAGTTACCTCTAAGTAGACCATCCAGTATTTTCGAAAATTAATAAATTTATTTTTGGGCCACTTTTGTGAGAGAAACTCACTCTAGCGCCCAAACGGTGAGAGATAGAGCTAAACAGACCTCCTTCTTGTGGAACAGACAGACAGACACACAGACACACAGACACGAGGTCGTTTGCATAAGCCCGCTGGATAGCTTTTTCAAAGCAGAAGGGCGGGCTAAAAAACATCACATTTAGTGAAGAGGAAAAGAGAAAAAGCCCTTACATTTCTGAATCAACTTCCGAGGTCAATGAGATGAAAATATCTGACGAAGACTCAAACTCCTCTGGTGAAGAGAAGCTGGCTGCGAAACGGAAGAGGAGAGGAACACCAATCAAGGAAGATGTGGATGAAAATGTTGAAGACGCGGGCAATGAAGGAGAACAGAGCCAAAATAAAATTTAACCAAGACGAAGGCTCGAGTGGTGCTGCCTTCTTCTTAGTCGCGCACTGAAAGGGCAAAAAGTTACTGAAAAAGGCAGCTACTACTCCGTACCACAAAATAGAAGAAATTTTTTACCCCCAAAACTACACGCACACATTAGCAAGAAAACAACTGTTTGATATTAAAGCTCGAAGCTCTCGCCTCCAAAGTTCAACAGCTTCAAAACCAAAACAAACCAACAGAGAGCTACTTACTCTAATGTTTTCTAAATGCTGAGAATGCCAATCTTGACAAGAAAAGTGGAGGATACAGATACAATGACGAGCTTAAGGATATTACCCAGTATTTGTTTCAATTCACTATGAAAAATGTATTTGTACATGTACGATATATTTTGTAATTTGCCATTTACAATACGAGTCGTACATGTACAACCTCCCACTGTCGCTCGATATTCGATTCCAAGTCGATACATACGGCTGGTAAATTGTACAATTTTAGATTGTATTTGTACGACTTCTTCCACGGAAAATATTCCCGTACCCGGTACGACAATTTTTCACATTGATTGGGTAGTCCTAAGACTTACTCTATTCTTAAGCTAAATGTTCCTAGGGCCGTACTCTATATCCTCCCTCATGAGAGTAAGGGTTGTTAACGCTAATCGGCGCTAACGTGATCTTTGTTAGCGTCAGCGTTATCGCGCTAATTTTTAGGGTGGTCAGCGTTGGCGGGTAGCGCGGCTAACGCGATCCATTAGCGCATTCGCGGCGCTAACGCTAACGGTAAACTAAAAAATCCAGCCAAATCACTAAAACTTTACCAAAACAAGCGCTAAATCGAAGTCATCAGTCATCACAGTTGATTCTATTCACCAAATTTTAGTGTCGTTTTTTTACGAGTTTTTTTTTAATAGTCAAAATCAAAACGGTTACATTTAGAGTGTGAATGAATATTTTTGTTCCAATGCTGTTGTCTCTAATAATTTTGCCCCTTTCATGAAAATGAAAGGTTTAAATGCACTAGTAACAAGTGTGTGAATGTCGCTCACCTATAGGTTAGGGTTGAGTGAAAATCTGGGATCTCAAAAGTCGACATGGATTATTGTACTTCAAGGTATCCTAAGACAAGCTGCAGGGTCGATTGCGAACCATCGGAGGCCCTTAGGCTCCTGCAAAGGGCCTAAAGCTAGGTCTGAAGGGCTACAACACCACTTCTTGACCTCCAGGGGTAGTCTAGAGGTTTATTCGGCTATCTCTCAAAAGGTGCTCAACCCTGTTGAGAGTACTCGCAGCAAGTAGAGAAGTTCCTATTGAAGGTGCTTTCCGCTTTGCTGAGTTACAGAAGTTTCTTGAGGTGCGAGGTTTAACTATGCCGCTTGTTACCAGTGAAGATGGGAGAAGGATTCTAGACGGCGTTCTAACTGTGAAGAAGTAGGGATTGCGGTTATTCTCTTCATTACGAATCATTTCAACAGGACATACCCGATGGAGCTAACCCGTCGGGGTCCTCGTCGTAATCCTAGGTGGGGCAGATCACGGGTGTTGGAGCAGCCTATCCCTGGACAGTTGCCGCACATCTGTGAGCACCGCAGTCCTCTTCCACTCGCAGTGTTCCTCGCACTGTCACAGTTGCACAAAACATTGTCCAGAATAGACCATTCCGGTAAAGCGAAAAAAAGAAACAGACGAAAGAAGCAAAGGCAGGTATGAGAAATATACGGTGGTGCGTCGGTTTCACGGTCGTATCAAATGGTTAGACGTGACTTGCCTGATGTCTAATTTCGTCTGAGAGTTTGACAATAATAGTTCTCACTCTCAGGCGACGCAGAATATCTAGTTTACGATACATTACGTTCAAGCGGTCCCAAGGCGCACCGTACATTTCTCATAGAACGCTTTGCTTCTTTCCGTCTCTTCTTCTTTCTTTTCGGTTTACCGGAATGGACTATTGATGGCAGAGCAGGTGGTTTGTCTGACGGATTTGGTTTGTAAACAGACTGGTCCCAAATCCATCCCAACAGGTCAGGTTCAGGCGGCAGCATTGCCATTCTTGAACTTGAATGTAAGCCCTGAAACTATGCTGGCGGCAACCTTGAGACGTGGACTTAATGTCAAAGACTTGTCCAGGATTCGGCTTGCTGATAAATCCTTGATATAATTTTTTTGCGACTTGTTTAAAACTTCTGTCGTAACTCGCCCGTAAAGAAAGAGCATACGTTTTTCACCAATGTCAGCAACTTTTTCGTGGTTAAGGTTAGGGTTCCGAAATTCCTTCAAGTCACTCAGGAGGGCAGCACTGGCTGTTATGAACTTTTTCGAGGACGTCACCTTTCCTCGCTGGTAAGGTAAGGGGCGCATGTCGAGTCACAGCCAGTAAAAGCATATACTAGGAGGAGGTAATCCACCCACTCTCCCATTTTGATCTGGATTGTGTGTCCGCTGAAAATTTGTTCTTCAGCGTAAGACCTGCCCGGCTTAAGGATAAGTACATTATTCTGCGGCGGGAGCAGGACGGTCTGCAACACGAACAGATCCATATCTTCGCCGACCAAGACGCTCTGCATTCCGCGTTCTGCCTTTTCGATGGCTGCGAGGACTATGGAACTATCGGCATCTCGAGCGTCTTGCGTGACCCGCGTGACCTCAACACTAGCCTGCCGCAGGCGAGAACTTAGGAGCTGGATAATTGTTGCTAGTGTTGCTGAGGTACGCTTCTTCGGAGCAGCCTACTGGGACACCTGCTGACATCTCTATTTCTGCCGATAAGGACTTCCCCTGGCGCCGCATTGTGTGTGTCGGCTTTGATTCCATTTCGATCGTAACCATCGAACCCAACGTGGCATAGTGGACAGTAAGCGTTCTTCACGTATGACAGGTAAACATCGCACTGTATTGTATTGAGCGTGGCGAAGTCGGGCCACGGAACACGATACAGCAGGAAACCGCCCATCAAAGGTGTACAGGGGGGTTGGTTGGTGGCAGGGGGCACTTCTCAGCCGCTATGTACTCAAGCCTTGCTAGGCTTTCGCAATATGCTTTTCTGCTCGTTCATTTGGCATAGTATCCTCCGGCCTTACACTCAGAGTGGGATGCACACATGGTCCTTCATGATCCACACCCTCCTTGCTCGTGACGCCGGCAGAGGCGAACGTCCGAACTCCAGCGTTACGGCGCAGGGTAAGCGAGGAGAGGGGCGTCCCCGTGCACTTACGCCACTTTGCTACTCCAACGTCGAAAGCTGAGTCACAGTTCGTGTGCGTATCGCCTATAACGCCACTTGATATTGCAACCAGCTTGTCTGGGAGTCGGCCAGCGAAGGGGGAGTGTTGGCTGAGCCAGGTCATTCCGGTTTTGGTTTTGCCTCTCCGGTCGCAGCTTGACATGCTGCTCAGCCTATTCTTTTCGTGCCCGTAAAGGTCACTACATGGTGGCGACAAACTTGGACGTGACTGGCAATGTAGCACACGAGCGATTACCTTGTCCGTTGCACATCTACCCCTGCTGATTCCCTCGCTCACCTTTAAGAAGCGCACGAATTTCTGCTCTACTATCATATCCAACCAGACACCATCCCAAAACTTTTCTTGGGTGCGTATGGTAAACCGGCCACCTGCAAAGCTACTAAATAGTAGAGCTGCGCGACGGGCGGGTATTTGGCTTTGCACGAGTCCGTGCCCTCTCGGCTACAGTGTCCGGCCCGGTCCGGTCCGCCAGCGCCTCTACCCGCCCGTACCCGCCCGTGCGGACCCGACGGACACTAGATGTCCGTCGGGTCCGTCTGGGCCCGGACCGCACTCCACACGCTCCCTGCCTGGCCCGGAAAGCAGCAGCGGAATAGTGTGACTCATAATGAGGGGTGGAAGGGCGGGAGAGACAGAGAAAGAAGGTTTTTCGGCAGTTTTGAGAGAAGCTTGCCCGCACGGCTGCAGAAGAGTCGCCGGTGGTGGACGACAGTAGGCAGCGCTCCGTCTCACCGCTACCGACCCCACCTCACTCCACTCTCCCGGCGGACTCGATTACCCGCCCGTCGCGCAGCTCTACTAAATAGGGTGTTCCAGGCTATCTAAAACGGAAGGGAAAAAGAACAAACTCACTGATTTATCTGTTTCCGTCCGTCCGTCCGTCCGTCCAATCCTAACCTCTCAAATATGGAGGGGAGCTCGAAACGGATCTGACAGTTTCTCATACTTGAAAGGACGCGGAGGCACATGATTAGCTCGACTTATCAGAGCCATTACGGAAACAGAAAGGTCAGTGAGTTTGTTCTTTTCCTACTTCCGTTTAAGATTGCCTGGAACACCCTATTCGTCTGGAGGCATGACACTCTGAGCGGTTCGCATTTGTTGCAGATATGTGTTGCAAGCTCTGTAATAGTTAAAGTGCCGACACTGTTCAAAAGGTCTCGGGATTTCCCGAGGATTCACTCTCAACCACTACTAGAAATTCCCAGAGGACTCCGTTCTTAGTTTCCATGTCGGAAAGCAGCTGTTGACGGTTAGAGAGTTATAGTCGCCTGTATGTGTGGAAGCTAAACTCGACACGTGAAATCTACAGAGTCCTTTGGGAAATCCCAAAGGACTTTGGCAATATTTTTCACGAGTGTTCTTCAGTGAAATCCCACAACTTTTTTGGCTGAGCGATTAGCGAAGCCCATTACTCCACTGACCGGAAAAATTTCATACTGTCTGTCAATCTGTTTGTCTGTCCGCACGATAACTCGAGAACGAATTGAGCTAGCGACCTGGGATTTTCAGGGTCGTTTTGTATCACTAGCTATATGTACGCCAGACCACGTCTCGCGTAACAGGCTTCGCGATATCTCACGAAACACTGTTACGCTGCGACGCGCCTGGCATACATCTACCTAGGCCTGC
>NW_026267512.1:47634-48317 GCF_000697945.3 Frankliniella occidentalis | reverse complement strand
TATAGTTTCCTATAGGGTAACTCACGAAAGTAGAACCCTACGCGGACGAAAATTTCGTCCGTTTGGCTCTATATTTAACCATTTAGGCGCCACAGGGAGTGTTTAACGAAAACAAGCGAAAAAATGTACAACCCTGCATGCTTAGTCGAACTGACGGAAAATTGACGGGCTGGGGGCCCGTCTCTTCTTTGAGTACATTTTTGCACTTCCCGACTCGGGTGTCAGCGCCACAGGCCAAGGTAGATGTATGCTAGACGCGTCGCAGCGTAACAGCTAGCGTATAGTGTTTCGTGAGATATCGCGAAGGCTGTTACGCGAGACGTGGTCTGGCGTACATCTACCTTGTAAATTAAGGTGCCACTGCCTCACTTTGGACAACCTTTAACTAATATAAGCACGCTAGGAAATGTGTGCAGAAAAAAACCATATCAACTCCGGAAATTTTATCCTTTTTTTGCTCTTTAAAGCCTAAACAGATCTGTAAAAAACATCACATTTAGTAAAGAGGAGAGGAGAAAAAAAAACCTTAAATTACTGAAACAACTTCCGGACCTTTAACTATTAAAAGCATGCCAAGAAGTGTGTGCAGAAAAAAAAACGTTAACGCTAACGCTAACGTGAAAGCAGATGACTTCTGGCGATTGGCGTTGAGTTTTTACTCTCAACTCTGGGCGCGACAGAGG
>NW_026267512.1:34820-37764 GCF_000697945.3 Frankliniella occidentalis | reverse complement strand
AGGCTTCGCGATATCTCACGAAACACTGTTACGCTGCGACGCGCCTGGCATACATCTACCTAGGCCTGCGGCGCTGACACCCGAGACGAGTTAAGGAAAGGGTATAGGGGAACAGGGTCTTCCGGGCCCAAAACTTGACATACTCGAACCATTATGCCCCCGCCGGCCAGCCATCAGCCAGGCAGCCTTGCCGGCGCCTCCGGCGCGGCCCTCGCAAGCCCTTTGGGGGGCCGCTGCGCCCTTACGGTAGCCCCTAGAGGGGCGGGAGTTGTATTTTCCCATTCGTCAGACCTTCCCGGACCTGATGCCGTTTTAAAATCGTGAGTGGTCTCACATTTGCGCTTGCTAGCGTGTCCCCCAGTCGCCAGTGAGCGGTCTCCCACAGCTAAAGCTTCTTCTCAAGGGCGTCCTTCTCTCATGCTGTAATGACTACAAGATTTGCTGAGATTTCGGGAAACGAGATAGGGTATTGTGGCCGTTATTTAAAGGAACTGCTGAAGGATCGCTACGGAGAATATGCCATTTTCACTGATTTTGGAGGAAAAAATAGTGTCTTTTGTTTTCGGGGAAAAGCTAACAAATTTGTTTATGATTCATGGCATGAAGAGAGACATTCTCGAAAAGAGACTGACCAAAACCGAATTCTAAAGGCAGCAGTCCAAATAATTACTGAAGATCTGCGCTCACGGCCGTACGACATGGAGAACTATCATGTTGGTAGGGGTCTGGATGAAGATTATCTAGTTCCCGATTCGTTGCACTATTTTCTTGCTGAACTCATCTTGTCAAAGTCGGAGAGTCGTCCAGTGGAGAGGGCGCAGGAGACACTTGCCCAAAGTATCATGCAAGCCAGCCGACCAAGATCTTATATTTCTACGATCCAGCTAAATCTAGCCCTATATCTTCACCAAAATACGGCCTCAAGGTTGGTTATAGACGTGCTGCACAGCCTGGGACTCTGCTCAAGCTACGCTGAGATAGACCGCTTCACTACTTGCTTTGTGAACTCTGGTCGGCCAGCATCCCCAGCTGCCACCTCCTTCAAGCAGTGGGCGTTTGATAACGCCGATTACAACATAAAGACTTTTACTGGACTTAGCACTTTCCATGAAATGGGTGGCATTGCTTGCTCTGCCCCCATTGCCATTCACAAGTAAGTCTTATTCCAATTGTTATATTTTTTAGTAAAAAAAACACTGTCTAAAACATTTTTTATTTTATTTTCAGTTCCTCGCCTGAAGGGAAAAATTATTATGGATGTGAGTAAAGGACAGATACCTCACATGGACTACGATAAGCCTCCTGTGTCCGGGTTTAAGAAGTTAGGAGTACAAGATGTCGGTGTTAGTCGTTAGTCGTACGTTGCCGAGCTTGGTCAATGCACAAAATAATGACTTTCTATGGATTTCCAGCTTTTCTATCCCTAAACCACTTCTACTGGTAGGTACAATAAAATGCACCGGTAAGGTAATGCTTTTGATTAAAGTTGTCAGCAAATAAATTTTAATTTTTTTTTTTATTGTTTTTGCAGGAAAGTCCAACTCCTGCATGGAATGGTTACATGGCAACTTCTCATGCAAGATGCGGCCCATATGATGTGTCCCAGGTTGACTTTCTGCCGTTCATCAACCTTGACCCGAACGACCCAAACTGCATTTTTACAGCATTAAACTTTGCCTTCAACGAGTGTACCAGTCAATACCTTGAGTATGAACTGTCACCTTGCCCACCCAATCTCTTCGACGAACACGGCGCTTTCAGAAAAACTGAAAAGTCTTCTTGGCCGCTGCTTTAAGTTTGAAGTGTGCACCTGACCACTCGCCTCCCCCAAATGCAAAGTATGTTGTGGACGGTGGTATGGTACTACGCCACATGGTGTGGCCTCGCCCCGCGACGTTTGGCCAAATCGGCACTGCATACACGTCATTTGTGGTTCGTCGTTCCGGCAATAATGCCACGGTCGTCCTTAACGGCTACGAAAATTCCACCTAGGCACAAGAGCAACAAAGGAGCGTATCTGGGAAGACATCGCCTAGGGTGAACATCCATGCTGACACCACAGCATCTTCCACCCAGGCCCACTTCATGGGAAATTCAGCAAATAAGGCCAATCTTATTCGCATGCTTACTAGAGCTGTGCGAATCGAGGTTTTTGCCTTCGAATCGAATCGAATCGAATCTTAAAAATTTTCTTCGAATCGGATCGAATCGAATTGGCTCAAAAATTTCGGATCGAATCGAATCACTCCAAATTCGAGCCCGAATCGAATCGAGAAATTGGCTTATTTCGACTAAAAGTACAAAAACTAGTATTTTTGTGACAAGACCAAAAGTTTAGCTGCGAGGGGAAATGTTTGCAACGAAAACTAACCAGGTTCAAGCCATTTGTTTAATAGCTATTAATTTTGTCACATAACATAAAAAAAACAAATACTTTATAGATCCAGTCTTTGAAACATCATAAAGTTATAAAAATGGACTATACTTAAGTAATTAAATTAGACTAGTCTTTGGAATATATTTGAGTAATTAGACTTGTCTTTGGAGTATAATATTTAGTAATTAAATTAGACTAGTCTTTTGATCAAAGGAAATTAAACTAAATTTGTCTTAATGAGACAAAGTTATCATAGACTAGGGATTGAAAATGGCAACATTTATCACAAGCTTTTGAAAATTTTTGGAATTTTTAAATTTCCATGCAAAAACACTATTTCTCTGACATGTTCTGTCAGCAAACAGGTACGTTTGGGCCCCACAGTATTGCCACCATCAGAGAACACTCTCTCAGATGGAACTTCAGTGGCACAAATACCCAGGTATTCTGAAGCCAGTGGTAGGAGGTTGGGAAAAGAATGTCCGTTTGTCTTCCACCATTTGATAGCATCCCCAGTCTCCACATCAATCGTTGGCAAAGACAAGTAAATTTGCACCTGAAAAAAGA
>NW_026267512.1:24068-29460 GCF_000697945.3 Frankliniella occidentalis | reverse complement strand
CTATCTACAGCGCGTCATTTTCACAATGTCCTATCTACAAAGGGTCGTTTTCACAATGTTCTATCTGCAAAAAGCGCGTTCCGAGATATTCAGAGATGAATGTTTAGAGCTCTGTATCAACTCGGCCGATGATCCTACATGGCTGGCAGTGGGCGGTATTGAATCTGTAGACCTTCTAGATTCCGCCAGTGTATTTATATTTGCGCTGAGGCAATCCGGTCCTATGCAAAATGCAAAGTTGCGACTTTACCGTATGCTCAGTTGACTAATGTACTTTCACCGGTCAGCTGCGACAGCCAAACCTGATAGCTTTGTAGGACGGTATAGTACAGTACAGTGTTCAGTATACTTTGAAATCAACTTTTAATTCTGGGTCTCATATTGGGAGCTAATATTGCTTCGGTTGCTTTGCCTACCACTCTTCATCTATTAGCCACAGAATATTTTGAAATAGAATATTAAATACTTCCGCATGTCATCATTATTTTATTTTATTCTCTATAATGGGAAACGCTGTTCTGCCGCTTTGAGCTGTCAATTCGAACCCTGTCAAAATCGTACTTTAGGTTACAAAAACATGTACCTCGTTGTGATTGTGATGTTACTTTTCCCTGATCAAGTAGGATTGCGAAGATGCTCATATTGTCTGCTTTTGTTTCATAATGATGTACGCTGGATGTGACTGCATTCGTATTTATTATTAATGGGTTTATGTGTGGAATGTATCCCTGTCAGTAAGCCATTCAATTCAATTAACCATTGTACTGGTTTTTCGGGTCACTGCTATTTTTTCGAGGGCCGGAAATACTGAGGTCCAATTTTCATGTAGGCAAAACACGTATACATAGCTCTGCAGAACTTTTGAGAATTTGTTCTAAAAGAAATGCTGTAATCTACTAATTGTTACTGATTTCTATTGTTTTTTTATCAATTGTCCGTTACCGGGGTGCTGATCTTCTTTCCTGAGGGCAGCAGGCACCACCAGCAGCTGGATGTATTCTTACTGTAGGAGGGTAAAAGTAATCATTATTAGGTCTTATTTCTAGCACAGGTTCTTGATAGTACAAAATAAACATTTTTATCTTGTTAGTCATCTTGTATGAAAAAAAAAATTGGACCACACACATCCACTCTTCTAGGCTGTCAAGGCTTAAGGATATGATGTTCTTTGGAATCTGTAAATATAAAAATGTTCTCATTCTCAGCAGGGATAAGGAAAGCGCCTCAATAACAGTTTGCAGTTGGTCTTCTTAGATGTAGTCGGCTCAGCAGTCACCTTTACTGCATAGCATTGAGATTCAAGGTATGAATAATGTTGTTCATATTTGTGGTATTGTGGTGGAATGTTGCCTACAACCATTACTTATAGTGTCTGTCTTTTCTCTGCTCTCATTTAGACTTGGCTTCCTTCCCCGTTGTCACCACTGTTACTGTCAAGTCAAGTAGCCATTACGTCTTGTGGAAAAGACTTGTTAATACCGTGATGATAAGAATAAAGTGCCAGAACTATCGACGGCCTTCACAAGAGCTAAGATTCACAAGAGCTAGAGCCACAACAGCTAGGATCCACAAGAGCTAGAGTTCCCAAGAGCTCGAGGCAAATCAACCGTTACCGTTGGCCGACGATACTCGCGCGGGAGTAAGTGCGTAGATCGAGGGCCTGTGTAGTTAAACTGTGCGCACGAATGCATGGATTTGGCGTGCTGGGCGTGGCTGCGGGCTGTGGGGTCTGTGTAGTTAAACCATGCGCATGCATAGTTTGCTTGAGGCATACTATTTTAACTAAAATAAGGGTGTGTTGTTTGCTGAAAATAGATGAGTGTCGAATTTTAACATATTTAGGATTCAACAAGAGAATAAAATGAGTGAATTTGATATAATGTGAATTAGCAGACGCCCACCACTCGTCTTATCTGAGTGCTGTTTCTTCCATACCGTGCCTGTGTGCCTGCCAACTCTCCTAATTCCCCCATGATCAACCTATGCAGAGTCCTAAATATGTTAAAATTTGACACTTAATTATTTTCTGCCATCAAAACACCAAATTTTAGGTAGGGAAAAAAGTGAAGGGTTCCTGAGGACCAACCGACGGCTGTCTACCCTAGAAAATTTGGGTCTTATTTACTAGGATGCCTGCAACCATCTGAAGTAGCAGTGAATCTGAGGGGCCCAACAGTTCCTAAAATAATATTTGATGCAATATCAATCAGGTAAGAGAAATTAACAAAAAGAAACTAATAATCTAAACTCAGTGTTAAAAATTTAAAATAACATTTCTTTACATTTTGTCAACAGATTATCTTAACGGAAGAATGGAAAAAAGGCAAAAGCTGAGCAGTTCATATATCACAGGCCTCATTTCGGACTGTAGGAAAAGCACACAGAAGGACACTGATGATGATTAGCGATCAGAATAGCTGCTCCTAAACATGTTTAATAAGTCTGTATGAGCCCTCCAAGTAAAAGAAATAAGTATCTAATATGATAACATAAAAAAGACACTGTTTTTTTTCTGTTTCCGGTACTTTATGATTCTTTTCTTTCTTCTTCCCCATTCGGTGGAGTAAATAAAGAGCAAGAAACATTTTTAGCTCATAAAAGTTTATGTAGAATTTTAACTTTTCTAATTCTTATGTACCTTTAGCTTAGTTGGTAGGTGATCAATATCGTTCTCTAAATGAGTCTTTATTATTAGTACAATGATAAGTATTGAGTACCTCTTAAATTTCATAGCCTGATATAAAAAAATTATAAGGAAATCAAGTTTTGGTCTCCTTGCAACCATTTTTGAGAGTTAAACCTTCAAATGAATACCTTCTAAAATTTGTTTTTTGTCTTAAGAGTAATTACTCTCTTTTTCAGGAAGAAAAACACTACAATAATTGGCAGCAGGACCCCTTTTTTCGAAATCCTGACTTTATTGAGGATGTTGAGAAAGAATATGAAGATCTCAGCTCTCATTTAGAAGAAGTCCCGGAAGAACCTCCAGCACAACCTAGCCAAAATGTGCATTCAAATGAACCCCTTGGCCACCTAGAAGAACCCCCCACAGCACCTCTAGTAAACCTTGAAGATAGCTTTTTTGACAATATGTTTATTGACGATGACATCCGAACGCCATAAGATGACTTTTGCAGCTTATTGCCAAAAGAAGAGGTAGGCGTTCCTTTCTGCCAGGTCCTTTCTAATTTATCTGAAGGCGTTACTGTGTCGGCAGGAAAAGTTTGCAAGTCATGTCAGGTGGAGACGGCCACCCACATCATAGAGTTATGTGGTCACATAGGTGTGTGTGACGGCTGCTGCGAAATATTCAACATAAATTTTACTCGATGCTGTGGGTGTGGTGTTTACCATTTACAGACTTTCAAAACAGTTTTTTAACTAAACTTTCAAAAAATCTAAAGGTTTGCTGTGATTTTTGAGGTACTGGACTATGTTTATGTTTCTGGTTTATGTTGCATGTGTTCTATAAATTATTGGCCGTCCTGTGTGAATTGCTCAAGTTTTTTTTTTTATTTTAACAGTGAAAGGTTTTCAAGGGAGGTCATTTGGCTGTTGAATCTTAATTTTTCGTCGGTGCCACTGTAGTGTTCTGCAGGTCAATAAAAGCCAACAACAAAATTAACAATTCCACTGATCAAAGCGGATAAGAAGAAATAAGAATTCTTCCGAAAGAAGAGGAAGGGGCAGCCCACTTGTTATCACCTGACGGTGCGGCAGGGAACCGAACAAAAGAGTAGCAGGCTTTTTGTAGCAGTACACGTCACGCCCTGTTTAGCGTAGCATGTAAATGAATGGCATCAAATCAGAGAAGGTTCGACAATGTGTTCCTATGTCAGTATATCCTCACTAGCCATAGCCAAGAGTGTATGGTGCAGGTAGTATCTCACAGTATACAGTTTCGCTGCATTGCTCGGTTATTTTGTGCTAAAACTCAATTTAAAAATTCATGTGCGCCACTGTGAAAAGTTGTCGTACCGGGTACAGGAAAATTTTCGATGGAAGAAGTCGTACAACAACATTTGAAAATTGTGAAATTCACTAGCAGTGCGTATCGACTTGGAATCGAATAACGAGCGAAGAGTGATAGGTTGTAAATTGCAGGACTCGTTTTGTAAATAGCAAATTACATAATATGCCGTTCATGTACAAACATTTTTTACAGTGGCCAGTTAATGAGCGTCAGGGAAAAAGCAGTTTAGAAAGCATTGCTCTTCTTCTTTGGATCGCGTTTGAACCAGGTGAAAACTCTTGTTTGAAAGTGATAAGACGTCTGTCTTCAAGGTACTGTCGGGATGTGCAATGCGGGGATTTAAGTCTGGACTAGTCCGCAATACTCGATTCGTCGTCGCGCGACGCTATTTTTTTAGCCCGCCCTTCTGCTTTGAAAAAGCTATCCAGCGGGCTCATGCAAACGACCTCGTGTCTGTCTGTCTGTTCCACTAGAAGGAGATGTGCTAGAGATTTGAAATTTTCAGGGTATCTTAAGGTCCACTCCTAGAGAATGTCAGTTCTTTTGTCGAAAATAATATCACTCAGCGAAAGCGCAAAAAGCCTGATTCGGCGCGCAAATGGCTGAGGAAAGGTGATTCAGCTAACTTCAGCAATACTCAGTTCTACTTTTAGCTGAGACAAAGATTACTCTTAGCTGACAAGTCCGTTGCGGGTTTGTGCAGCTGTTGTCAGTTCTGAGTAGGGGGCCGAGAATAAGTTATCGTTACTGATCGTGTGTTGTCAGTGAGAATCAGCTACATGTGATAGCCTGGGTACATCTGAAGTTTAAATTCATGGCCGTACCAGTTATAGCCACTGATTCTCAGCCTCTCTCTCAGACTATGGTCAATGCTGATGTTATGTGAAGACAAGCATTTACGTAATGTCAGCTGAATGACAGCTTCTTTCAATCTCCGCGACAGCCTGCAGCCAGCCAATATCAGCCAATCTCATGTGATCAGTTCGACCCAGTCAATGTCAGGTAATGCGTAAACAGCGGGTAACTCCGTTTGTCCGCAGCTCTGGCTCAGTTATCATTTTGTCCCGGGTAGTTGAGCTTTTACATATAAGGTCAAACACATTTATCAATAAAGTAATTGTCTAATTCTTTGGGATAAGCAAACCAAACCCAAAGTCAGCGTAGCAACTAGAACTTCTAATATGCATACATTATGACAGAGAGCTATTATTGTATATTAAAGAATGTCAACTGAAACATAGGTATTTCATAATCAGCCATTCTAGCCATGTCGAAGAGATTCAGTTGGCACAATTTGGATGGTCAGAGAAAACGCAATCCCCACAGCTTAAAAACTAAAAGTTCATGTGTCACAAAACTTTCAGCATGAATCAAAGTTAGTATGAGCCACTTTCACAATTTTTCTCAACAGAATACATG
>NW_026267512.1:20767-24018 GCF_000697945.3 Frankliniella occidentalis | reverse complement strand
TACCTCTTTACTTAGAAGATCAGAGTTATCGGAATGCTGTTCAGCCTTTGATTTGGTAAGTTTCCCCAAATTACTCCATTTAGATTTCTTGGGAGCTGATTCGCCATCAGTTGTTTTGTCTGGACTTGACAATGGAGAGACAAACTCACCCCCTTTCTCCATTTTCTTTTTTAGGGCTGCTCGAACCAATTTATCTTGGGCTTCCTCTTCATCCATCAGTAAGGCCTTGAATCGAGGATCCAATAATGTTGCAAGTACGTACTGGTCATTGTCCTTATATTTGCAATCAGGGAAACGTAACTTCACATTGTTAAACAGGGCTCTTGCAAATTGAATCCCACTTCCCTTATTTGATGGCTTTCTTAAAAATTCATCTAATGTATTTTTAATTTCAAAAAGCACTGAATTTACCATTGATAATGTAGGTTGCTTTGTACTGCCAAGATCAGCAGTGTACTCAGCAATATGTTTCAAAACTTGCACATACCCTTCAATTAGTTTCCACTGCTGTGATGTGAGTCCGTCTTCTCCTGAATCACTCAGTTCGAGGGTTATTGCTGCCCTCTGCTCTAGAAATCTGGACAGCATTAAATATTCAGAGTTCCACCTGGTTGCAACATTTTTCACCATTTGATGTTCCACTGTGTTTGTTTCTTTCTGGAACTTCTGAAGATTCTGTTTTGCAAGAGTGCTGTAGCTGTATCTGCTAACTATGGCACTTACTTTTTCTATCACAGTGTTTGCTCCAATATCCTTCCTCGTATCAGAAATGGCCAGCTGCAAGGTGTGGTCGAAGCAAGGGATATGCTTCCATGGCCTTTGGCTCCGAAGAATATCTGGCTGTGATGGATCAGCTGATTTTGCAGCACTGGGCTGCTGTAAGGCTAAAAGCATTTTGGAGTCATTGTCTGTAACAAAGTACACTTTTACTTTTTCAGCATCAACACTAATGTCTTCCAACATTTCATATGCAGCTTCACAAATTCTCTCTGCTGAGTGTGGATGGGGAAAAGGTCTGCAGTCAATTAATAAATGTACCAATTCAAAACAATCTTCTGAACTTTCAAAAAATTGAACTGTACAAGATATGAATGGATCCTTTGCCCTTGAGGACCACAAGTCAGTGGTGATTGTGATTGACTCCAGTGTGTTGACAACTTTTTTCAAGTACTGCATTTGGGCAGACCTAACCTCTTCATAGAGTTTTGGTATAATACTCCTAGAAAATGTTGTCCGGTGTGGAATATTATACTTTGGTTCTAATTTCCAAATTAAATATTTAAAACCTTCCTCCGTAACAGTATCATATGCATGAAGCCCTTTACACAAAAAAATGGCAATAGCTTTGGTAATATCTTTTGCCCGTAGAGATTTTGCAGGAAGGGAGCCAAATGATCCCTTCAAATCTAATAAAGTAGGCTGGCTCTTAGATTCAGTGAGTGGGTCCACCTTTGACTTGGTTAGTTGCAGTAATTTCTTCTTAATTGTGCTCAGTTTAGTAAATTTATGGAATTCTTTTACATGAGAATTTTCTAAGTGGTTGGAAAGTGTTTTGGTAGAACCACTAGCTCCAGTTTTTCTTACTGATTTACACAGCTTGCAGATAGCTTCTTCTTTATTAGTTGTCGACTTAAAAAAATAAAGCCACACAAGGGAACCTGATGAATGAACTATTTTCTTTTCCTCCTCTGACAGACTTTCTAGTTCTTTCTGCAGTTCGCAACTATTACTGTCTTCTTTCTGTGCACTACCGTTGGCACTTGTTTCTTCAGAATTTTCACTTGCACTGGCATTGTTTTCAGACGTTTTTGGAAAGTGGTCTAGCAATGTCTTTTTCCCACTTCTGGTAACACGAACGTTGGCATTGTCATTACTTGTGTTGTCAGCAGGTTCGGTTACAGGAATACCTGGATCGTCCACCGCATATTCTTCATTCATGTGAAATCTGCAATTCAGAAATAATACATTGGTAAGATCAAACTGCAAACAAAAACCTAACCTATACTGTGTATACTTTGTTTCTATCCTATTTTGTAAGTAATAAATATCATTCTGTTATTTTGAGTATCACTGATTGAGAATAAAATAAAGAATGTTTTTCGCTAAGAACAGTATGACTGTATTTTGTTTAAAATACATACCTTTAGTTTCAATGGCTTGAACATAAACAGAGCGAGGCGCCGGACGCCGGACGGAGTGTGTGTGAGTGAAGAAGAGGGGAAGGGAAGAGGAGGGCGGCAGGGCGGTCGCGACGAAAACAAAAGAATAGCGCAAACATACATTTTTCATACACGCGTTACGCGGTATTTTTAATTTGGCCTTGTTGCGTAGATGTACGACGACAGTACAAAGTGAGGTGTGAGCTGCGGTCATAATGCGGGTGCTGCACACTGGACCCCAATGCGATTCGATGTCGAACCAACCCGATTCGAAATTTCGAATTATTCGACACCGAATCAGGCAAATTCGAAATCGAACGAATTCGAATTTGGCCGATTCGATTCGATTCGATATCGAACAATTCGCACAGCTCTAATGCTCACACCTGTCATGCGCAATGCGGGTTTGCAAGTCCTGCAGCATCCTGGTGACGCTGACCCGCTCACGGGGAAAACAGCCCTGCTGCTCGCTCTTGAAGGCTGCCGAGCTGTTATTGCCGGAAACGATGCTGATCTAGCCATGGCAGTGTAGAGAAGGTTGCCTGGCATGGACTTGTGGATACTGGCACCTGGGACATCTGGAAGGCCTAACAAAGTATACAACATCGCTTAACTGCAGGAAAAACTCGGTGCGCTAAAGGATGCACTTCTGTTTGCTCATGCCCTGACCGGCTCGGACACAATGTCAGCAATACTTGGCAAGAGAAAGCAGTCAATCCTGAAACTTCTTGACACCAACAAAAGACTCCAAAAAGAAGTGTGAGGCTTTTGATACAGTTGATATGGAGAAACTTGTAGTAATTAATGAAAGCGAATGAAAGGGTGATTTTAGCCCTGTTCAGTGGCAAATATGCCAACCTGAATGATCTTCGCCTCCACTTGTACCACAAAATGGCTGCAAAACCAAAGCTGGACGCAGAGTTTACCCTAAAAACCCTCCCACAAACACGTGCAGGAGCAAGGCAACATACACTTCGAGTTATCTGACGGTTCTGATTGGCTGCCGTTAGACAGCTCTGCGCACCACTCACAGGAGGGCCACTAGTCTACGCTAGGCTAGTCCTCTCCCTCCCTCGTACGGCTGGAGCTCCC
>NW_026267512.1:0-11355 GCF_000697945.3 Frankliniella occidentalis | reverse complement strand
TTTTTATGACATAGATGCTAATGCCAACTCACAAGTTCCAGCCTACTCCCCATCCCTACTAAAATTTCTCCTTATTTTTTTGAAGTGAGAAAACAGACTTTTTGCCCCAGGAATGGGGCAACCTAGGACGCTAGGCATACAGCAAATGTAAAATGCCACATGCTAAAAAAAGTTTCATTGAATCCAGGGAAAATTTATTGGGTACACCTTGCAACTTGTTTGATTTAAAAAAAAAAGACAATTTTTAAGCTAGAACGCTCATGTTCGAACTCGATCAGTCTTTTTATGAGACAGCGATCATGAGATCGTCATCTCAATTCCTTCTGGAGTAATCGTGCGGACAGTCCAACAGACAAACAAGCAGAATGAAACCTTTTTTGGTCAGTGGACTAATGGGCTTCGCTAATCGCTCAGCCAATAAGTCACTTTTTGATACTCTTTTGGACACCAAAAACAGCGTACTGTAAAACGCATTAACAATTCTTTGTTACTGTGAAACAACTCAGGGCTGGGGAAATTTAGTCATCTTACATTAGGTGTTTGAGCAACTTAAAAAGCATGTGTCACACTACAAGTGTGACGTCCTTAGCACGTCGCATGTGTGGTGTGACCGTATTTTAAGTCGCGTTTGTGACGTGACCTATGTGTTCTGCCTATACCATCTTGGCTGATGTGGCATCAATTGGTGTGACCAAAATTCGGGTCACATTGCGTGGTATGATCAGACACGGTCTCACCAATCGGTGTGACATATGTCACATTAGTTTTTCCAGTGTTTTTGTGAATTGGTCTTTTATTGGACCCTAGTTTTACAAATGCACAATGTTTTTCGCGTGGTTGGCGCGCGCGTTTAGAGTGGACTACTCGAAGACCAATGTTTTCATTGTTGGGCTGTTACCTGCACTCGGCCCAAAGTTGCAACAGGTGGTGTTGACGCGCTTCCCCCTGCCCCGCAATCACCTCCCACCGCCTTTCTGCATAATTTGTGTTTGTTTCAGTATGAAGACGAGCTGGCCGTTGAGTTTTGTGGCGTTCCACATCGTGGCAATTTGGCTTTTCGCTGTTTTATTAAGCACATCGCAAGCTTATATCGTCAAGCCACCTTCAGTAGGAGAACGGCCAAAAGAAATGTGGATGTCTTCGGTTAGTTTTGATGCTTTGCATACTCATCTAGGGTCAGCTGGCCAATGATGGCCACTGTACCAGTGATGGACACTTGGGGAGATCCATCTCTTAAGGTGGCATCTTGCCCTATTCGTAGCAAAGACTTTGCGAGTGTTCCTTATGGACTTCGTCGCGCTCCCATGTCTTATCTCTGCGAAAAGCATCGCTTCACAGTTGCCACACTGTTAAAAGCTTACAGTGAATTTAATTGTAAGCTACGGTTAAGGGGGCATCCTAGTGTAGTAGGCCCAGAAATACGTGTTTTTCGCGATTTTTTGTCTTTTAAATGGAAGCAAGTGGGGGAAAACCTAGTTAGTGGGGTCAAAGTACGTAACTTTCTGTGTCCAAACCTCCCAAGAAGTTGCCCGTACTCCCACGCATGCCGGAGAAACGGCCCACCAACAAACATGTGTCGCGAGTGTCGTTGTCGCACTGCGTACACGATATTTGCCGAACGAATGGTCCGATCGGGCTCAAATTTTTGGTGTGAGCTCTCAGATAGTGTGGCTAACGCATGAACCTCCAGTTTTGAGCTCAGGCAACTAGAACCTTATCAAAACAATTCGTAAAGTTGAAATTTTACCCTAATTTTAGAAACTAAAGGTTTAGAGTATTCAAAAAAATAGTAAAAATCATTTGTTTTCAAAGTCGGAGGTTCATGCGATAGCGGCAAGTGTAAAGAACACGCAGACACATGAGTTGGCCCGATCTGACCATTTGAAGGTTAGTTATCGTGTAGCCTACGCAGTGCGACAACGACACTCGCGACACTTCTTTGTTGGCGGGCCGTTTCTCCGGCATGCGTGGGAGTTCGGGCAACTTCTTGGCAGTTTTGGACACAGAAAGTTACGTTCTTTAACCCCGACAACTAGGCTTTCCCCCGCTTTCTTCCATTTAAAAAACAAAAATCTCGAAAAACACGTGTTTTTGGGCCTGCTACACTAGGATGCCCCCTTAACCCCTGCAGCACCGTAGGCTATGGTGACATTCACCGTAGGCTACGGTGACATTCACCGTAGGCTACGGTGAATTACAATGTAAGCTACGGTGAATTTCCCCGTAGGCTACGGTGAATATTACCGTAAGCTACGGTGCTGCAGGGGTTCACCGTAGCTTACAATGAAATTCACTGTAAGCTTTTAACAGTGCATGTCTCGATTTGTAAAAGCAATACAGTCTCACTCGAATACGAAGCATTCCGATTCCTTCGCAATCCGAAAAGCGTCTGCGAAGCATTGCCTTTGAAAAAGTTAACAGTGTACACATTTAGATGCAGGGGAAAAGTTCGTCCAAAGAGCAACGTTATAAAGCAGAACTAGAAATGATGCAAATTCGTGTCGGGCGTCGGTAATACTTAGGACCATCCCTTTCTTGTGGTTAACTTTAGTGCTTTTACATTAAGATTGAAACTTTGATTGTGCAGACACAACTGATAACAGCGCGCGGTTACCCATCCGAGACCCACGAGGTGAGAACAGCTGACGGGTACCTTCTTACGATCCACCGTATTCCGAGGCCAGCTACTGGCTCCGGTAATGCAACGCTTCACGGCGTTCCCGTACTAGTCGGTCACGGTATGGGCTCGAGTAATGAGCAGTGGCTTTTGCGAGAAAAAGACAATCTAAGTGAGTAATCTTAACTGTAACAGACAGTACTTTCATTTTAGTCACAGTCATCTAGGGCTACTTTGGCCCAAACCCAGAACTTTTGTTTCAGACCGGTGTTAAATGCGTTCTAGAGAAGATATAGTGTCGCTATAGGTCTTGTTTTGAAGCTAAAGACATGTTCACTGATAAAACAAGTGTTTAATGTTGCATGTCAATTGGTGTTTAAGGTCAAGTGTGCATTTTCACAACACCTTGTACTGTAAAAAGTTTTGTTGGAAATTTCCGAACAATGAACTAGAAAATTGGCAGCCCGAACAGTTTGGAAAATTTGAAATCTAAACAGTTTGGAAACACAATTTTCCAAACTATTTCGAAATTTCGAAATTTTTTAGAGATCTCTCAAAAACGTTTGACCATCATTTTTGAATATATTGTCAAATTGTCATTTTTGATGCTAATAAACTTGATTCTGCACTGTTAAAAATTTTGGGGGAGATTTTACAGAAAAAGTCTAGGTATACTTAGTGCCAAGTAAAAGTCTGGTTAAATTACCATAGTCTGTAAAATTACAGACACTTGTAAAAATAACTCCACAAAATTTCTTTAAAACTAATACCAAATATTTCTGTAAATGTATTTACGAATGTTTTCTGTAATTTTTACCCACATTATTCTGAGGTAATATAGGAATGACGTGAGCTAGAGGTCTGAAGTTTTCAGGGTATTATTGTTGTTACTTCTGGACAACGAAACGGTTGATGCAAATCCTGGCAACCACCCCTGAGTGGGTCTGAGGGGGTTACGAAGAAATAGTGGTTGGTTCAAGAAGTGGGATAAAAATATTTCTTTATGGTCTCCTAAGGGGTAACTTGTGAAAGTAAAGCCCTTCGGGCGGAGTTTCTCTCACAAAAGTGGCCCAAAAGAAGATATAGTAATTTTAGAAAATATTCGATGGTCTTCTAAGGGGTAACCTATGAACGTACAACCCTGTGGGCTAAAATTTTGACTGTTTGGCTCTTTCTCTCACTGTTTAGGCGCTAGAGTGAGTTTCTCTCACAAAAGTGGCCCGAAAATAAATATATTAATTTTAGAAAATATGTCATGGTCTCCAAAGTTGCAAATCGTGAAAGCTGAACCCTGGGCTAAAATGTCGTCCGTCTGGCTTTCACTGTTAACTTACAAAAGGGAGCATTTCTTACCAAAATGGCCAAAACAGAAATATTTTTATTTTTTCAGGCGTACACTTGTCTGAGAAGTATGCCGTTGGTTCAAAATTCCATTCTAAGCAGAAGAGTGGGCTTGTTTTATGCTGGCACATCATTAATTAAATGTGTACACTCCCATCCAAAAAAAAAAACATTAAAAAAATCGTTGTTTGAACACGTTCTGAGTCGAGGGGTGTGGGACTGGCCTAAAAGGTGTACACATGATGTCTTGACAATCATTGTTTCAGATTGTATGTGATTGTTTATGATTGTGTCCGAGGGGGCCACCACTTCAACTGAGGATGTACCCAGGATTACGTGATTACAGGGATTACACGTCAATTTTGAGTGATTACACGTCAATTTTGTTGAATTTTAGGCTCTAAAACCATCAAATTTGGACAATAAGGTAAAATATAGTGATAATGTTTAAAAATTTGGTCAAAGATTACACGGAATAGACAAGGATTACGTAGGGATTACACCCTCATCTGTACACCGGATTACACGAGTGGTGGCCCCCTCGATTGTGTCGATGATTGTCTCTGATTGTTGGATAAATATTGGGACACATTTTGAAAAATTGTGTCTGAATTTGTGTGATTGTTTCAGATTGTGTGTGATTGTTTCAGATTGTGTGTCATTGTGTCTGATTCTGTGTGATTGTCTCTGATTCTGTGTGATTGTCTCTGATTTTGCGCGATTATTTCTGATTGTGTGTGATTGTCTCTGATTGTTTCAGATTTTTGGATAAATATTGTGACATATTTTGTAAATTTGTGTCAGATTGTGACTTGATTGTGTCGTGATTGTGTGCGATTGTTTCGGATTGTGTGTGATTGTCTTTGATTGTGTGTGATTGTTTCTGAATGTTTTTCCCGATGTACACATATTGTGTCCAGTTCCACACCCCTCGTTCTGAGTCATTCAGAGTATGCGTGGACGTATATTTAACTTCTTCTGGGTGTAGTCTTATATATCTTTTCATAGGTGTGTAATTGGATCCATAATCTAACATCAACAAACCTAGAAGGGATTTGGCATAACTTGCATGTAGTCCACAAACTGCAGCACACTCAGCCAAACATGTTCAGCGTATGAAAAGAATGCTTCGTTTGTTGAGTGTTGATTACGAAGTAGACAGCAAAGGTACCTGGCAAAAAGATGGTTTAAAGCGAGCCGTCACTCAAACGGGCCGAATGCCCGTTTTCTGATAGAAGTTGTATTACATCGTAAAAATTCAGAAGGGACGGGCCGAAGGCCCGTTCCAAACGCCGCCGGCAGGCCAAGCTTGGCCCACTCCCTGCCGGACCGAGTTGCCGGTGAAGCGAAGCGGAGCTGGCAACTTGGCTTGGCGGAAGAGTGGGCCTAGCTTGTTTATTCTTAAGCAAAGCAGAAGGGTGGGGTGTATTCACGTTGTTGCCCCGTTACAGTCTTTTGTCACGTCCATCTCTAGGGCCGCAGGCCCCGAGGGGTCCCCCACTTCCAAAATAGGTGTACAGCGAGTTGCCGAGTTGCCGGGAGTAGGGCGCGAGTTGGAATCAATTTTTAGAGTGTTTTGCGCGATTTTGGCACACTGTAAAAAAAATTCTGAAAATTCAGTAGATGTTTTTCAGAATCGGCACTCTGAATTTTGTTTTCAGACCATTACTCAAAATTTTCTAAGTTTAGACTGAAAATCCAGACTTCTTACTCTGAATCAGGTTTTCAGAGCAATTTGTCTGAAAATTTTAAAGTATATTTTCAGACTATACACTGAATCTGTAATTCAGAGTTACCGGTATGAATTTCGAGTGGGAAGTCCACCGGACAGGTGGGCGAAGCACACCAGTAGCCGACGCTGCTCCCCACGCAGGTAGCCGGCAGCCGAATGGTTAAGGTTAAGGTTAAGGCAACTCCGTTTGGCGGAAGGCGAGGGGTCCCCCACTCGCCAACTTGATTGACAGGATTGACTTGGTTGACAGGATTTGCCGTTGGCACTTTGTTTTCAGGGAGTGAACCTAAAGATACCCTGAAAATTTTAGACCTCTGGCTCATCTCCTTCCTCTTGCACGCTCAAAGGACGGACGGACGCCAAAGCGGTTGCATAAGCCCGCTAATGCTTTTAAGAGCAGAAGGGCGGGCTAAGATCGACGGAGGAAGTACCGTCCAAAATATAACATTTCGAGTCAGAATCAGTTCTTGGAATTGTCATCTCTTCAATCGTTTCAAAGCTAGAGGTTGATATTCTTAAGGTGGCAGACCTGTGAATTGAAGGGTTTGGAAAAATAGTCAGTACATAAAACCTACACGCCGCATCAATTTAGGATTAAATATGTATGTGCGACTGTCAACAAAATTGCTACTAACTCTAAGAAGATAGCAGCTAGTGGTTGACCTGGGGGTTTTCAAATTAAGAGATGGAAGTACTAGAAAAAAAACATAAGGCTGAAATACGAAAAAATTGAAAAATTTGTTTGGCCCATTGTGATTTTTTTCGAGTACTTCCATTTCGAAATTTGCAAAACCCTCAGGTCAACCCCTAGGGGCATCTTTTAAGAGTAACTAGCAATTTTTTTTGACCGTCGCAGACCCGTCCGTTGCGCTGCAATCGTGTACACCGAGAAGGACTGCATCGTTCCAGTTGAAGACGAAGATTGGCATGTTCCTGGAGAGTGTGCGTACTGACGCCAACAGCAAAACTAGCGTCCATCCTTGCTCTTAATACATCTTTAATCCTTAATTGATGCGGAGTGTGGTTTTTATGTAGTGACGATTCTTGCAAACCCTTACATTTCACAGGTCTGCCATCTTAATGTTATTAGTGTATATAGTAATAAATGACTAATTTCTTGTTAATGTTAGTAATTTGGATATTACAGTTTATCTGCTAGCTGATTACGGCTTCGACGTTTGGCTGGCTAACTACAGGGGAAGTTTTTATGCACAGCGTCACGAAACTCTTTCTGTCGCGTCACAGAAATTCTGGGACTTCAGGTAGCTACCATTATGCGATAATAGTCGAAGGGAAGCTGGCAAGCTGCATACTCTGACAATCACGATGGCTACACGAAATCTCAAAATGACAGAAACAACGAAACGGACCACAGATTTGGCTGTGCCTCGTTGCCGTCCACCTGACCATGAGACTAGAACGGTGTAACGGACAAGAGACTATGGGCGGGCGGAACCTTGCTTGTGAGACGTTGCGACCGCGAGGCTTCGCCGCCTCTGGGAATTTCGGAATGATATAAAGTGCAAACGAAAGGTAAAGAATGATCTACCCCCAGTAGCTCGCGTCCGCGTGCGGCGGAGCCCACGTCCGCGTGTGGCGGTGCCGTTGTTCCGACCGCCGTCCTTGTCGTCGCTGCCGCCGCAGCGCTCATGACGCGACGCTTTATCAAATTCGGAACGAGCTGTTGTTTTAAAACCGGAAAGAGAGGGGGTCATTACCCTCGCATGAGAAAATTCCGAATTTATTGCAAGTACCGTATGATAGCCTAGAAGAGTTCGGTTGTATCTCATAGAGTGGATTTGATTGGAATAATTTTAAAATGAGTTATTGCCTTTCCCTGATGGTATTCTTGTTCGTGCATTAATGCATTCTAACATATAATCTGTTGTACCATAGCAATCTCTGAGCAAATGTTTTGATGCACCCAGAAGACCGTTTAGTCCATATAACCAAATTCAAAACCGACGAAATTTTAGCTCTTGGGACTAAAATTTTATTCGTGGTGATGAAATAATTTGGTCTAGATGACTTAATTTGATTGGTTCGACTATATTTAGTTAAAAATAGGGTTACTAAATTTTAGTCGGTTTTAGGAACTAAATTTTGGTTCTTACAACCCTGATTTAGTTGTATCAATTAAATGGTTCTCTGGGTGTGGTGTTTGTCAGCAGTACGTTAAGACACTTATTTTCTCTTCACCTGGATACTGTGGAGCTTGCCAGTAGAACCAGAAATACAGTCAGGGTGTTAAAACAACTGTGAACTATTCGTAGATAGTATGTTGAAGATTGCACAAGCTTGCTGAATGCCGACGAATATGTCACCTGTGAACCAATGAAATTCTATTAGACAAAGTGCGCTCACCTATCATTACAATATTTCCTTCTCTTTACCATGGACCGCAAATATTTTAGTCTTAAAGGATACCGGTAATTGCATACTTGAGGGACTCTTCTGTCTCGAGTCACTCAAGTATACCATTGGAAAGACTTAATCGCCTTTTTATGCTCTTTTATTAAAAACTATCTCCGGGTTAGTTCTACCTAACAAAGACAAAATAGTTAGCACTACCAAATTTTGTCAAAATTTGCTTAAATTTGCCGAAAAGCACGAATACTCACTCTTTTGTCTTAAGTCGAACTGGTCCAACCTGATACCATTAAAATTGCGATCTCTAGGCCCAAAATTATTACAATAATAGTACCGAAAAGTACTCGCTTTTCCTATGTTTAAGTACAGATCCGTCTGTATATCGAAAACAATTTGAGTTACAGCAAAGCGGCGCACTCCAGCCCGAAAGGTTCTTTAAATAATGCACATGTTTCGTGGGAAACGATTTTCTCGCAATTCTTTTTAGCAGGTGATTTTTCCAGTATCTCTGCTTGGACAACAGCTAAATGGGTACCGTTCACGATAGCCACCCGGGTGGAAAGAACTTAACATTGAACTACATAGCTGCAGTGAAAATTCTGTTAACACCGTTCTTAATGTCAAGTGAAAGCGGTGTTCACTAAGAGGTACTGCTTGAGTTAAGCAAAAGTTCACTGTCAAAGTTCGAATAAGTTCACAAGAAGTTCACAAGAAGTGAAGAAATGTGCATGGGAAGTTAACTTAAGTTAGCTAAAAGTATACTAAAAGTATAACGAAACTACTAGTTTTTTCGACAAAGTTAACTTTTTCAGGAAGTTTTGGGGTACTTTTCGGGACTTTTCTTATACTTAAACTATACTTTCAAAAATACTTCACAGTTAATTCCTAGGGCTGTTTTATTACATCAAAATGTCAACTATCAACTTCACCCACACCCACCCCCTCCCCCCCCCAAAAAAAAAGATTTTTTTCTTTTATTTTGATTCCCTTTTCTTCCCCTTCTTATTCGTATTCTTTCTTGAGATGTTTAGTTGATTATGCACTCGGCTGCCGGCTGGAGTTGAACCTGGGACCTTGGACTTGTGAACACACACATTAGACCACTCGGCTAATCAGCCGACGTAGCCGTTGGTCGTCTCCTGCCAGGGCATATGGCAGAGCCTCCGCTGAACCGTAGTCAATGGCTCAGTATACTTTAAGTGTAATTTACGTGTACTTTTGGTGTAGTTTTGGTGTAGTTTCTATAAACCGCGCCATTGGAATGCATATTCTCGGGAGCTCAGCATAGATTCGTGCATTTCGTTATGCATTGAAGTGTTGCCTCTATCCCTCTATCTCCTTCACATGATTGTGTGCTTTTGAGAACGACGTTAAGTTGGGTTTGTCGACTGCAACACACGAGCCGTGTGGTCGCCCAGGTTAGGGCCAGACTGCACACTAAGCTAAACTGATCGAGATGGGAATTCCCCTTGGGATCCCAAACACGCAGCTAGCGGTAGTTTGGCACATCCCGTAAGCAGGATGGGGTTTGGGAATACCTGGTAGGGGTATGCATAGTTTTCAAAACGTAACAACAGGTCAGCAGGTGGCTAAAAATTCAACTGTACAAATCACTTAATGAGCATAAAATGTATGCATTTAGTACTTTTAGTGATAAATTTTAAACTATACTATTATTTTAACCGTAGAAATTTATTCAAAGTGTGTTAAATGTTACAAGTTCACTGCACCCCAAACAGTACATAGTTGTCAACTATTTAAAGTGCTCATAGATAACTAAATGGCAACATCAAAGTACATGATATCTTCATTTAAAGAGTTTTTTAAAAAGTAAACATCGAACTACATTCAAAGTTCACGAAAACTTCACTGGAAAGTATTCTGACCAATAAAGAACTATGTGCAGTTTAATCTTTACTAAAACTACACTCTCTGTGTAGTTCCGTAGTTAACTTTTTAGTATACCTGAAAATGTATACTTTAAAGTTAACTTTTAGTTAATTCCCTTCCACCCGGGCATGGTCCAGTATTGTCAACAATAATTCAACAATACTCTTGGTTTCTCGAGCGTCGCGCAAAGGTACTTGGTTTCTCTAGAGGCGCTGCGCCGTGCGTTTTCTGAGTTACGGCGGAGCGATGTAATTATTATATTCAACACATTTTTCCAATTTGAGAGTGCAATAATGTCTTGGATGCATCACCTAAAATAAGTTTCCGGAACGGAGCTGCACTGTGTTGGTGGATGAATATAATCCGATATAATCAGAAAGTCCTTGTTCACGTATTCGAAGAAGGGCAGAGGAGGTTATGTTGCCCAGCAGGCACGACCGCCAGGCTGAGACGCGTATGGAACCACTGGTGTGCGTCAGGGTTTAGCATTTTTTGATTACCAGCATGGAAGGTGCACATATATAGATAACATTAACCTTACAATTTAATGCTAACCGCGCGAATAAAATTGCAAAATTTCCACGAAATTCTAATTTTCCTAGTAGCAAGTTTCCCAGTTTTTTAGTTTTTCAGTTTGCTTTAACCCGTAACTCGGTTCTCACAACCGAGTCGCGTAGTTACTATACTCAACTATACTTTTTACCAAAGGAAGCCTGGTCATAGCAACTAACATGAGATGGTTATGGCAACCGAGTGACCTTAGTTCGTATAACCGAGTTACTAGTGAAGAAGATAAAATTTTAAATCTTTCGGAGGCACTTCCGCCTCGTTCCCTTACCCAGAAAAGTTATCATCTTGCTAACCCAGTAAGGCATGTATTCAGGAACTAGTGCGTACTTCGTTGATTCCGACCTCGCAGAGCGATCACGCAGAGAAACCCGTCTTAAGCACGGAATTGCGTTTCGCTATAGCCACCGAAGGCCCAAATCCGAAATGTGAAACTAAACTTCGCTTCCCCCTTCAATAGGTTTTCGCTTTCACTCAGCCAACAAGAAAACGCATGCATCTCATGATTTTTTTTCAGCGCAGCTGGCACGAGAATGGCGTATATGACCAGGCGGCTACGATCGACTATGTCCTAGGAGTGACGCAACGCCCTGCTTTGCTCACGCTGGGTCACTCAATGAGCTGTACGCTGCAGCTTGTTCTGCTAAGCGAGCGTCCTCACTATGCAGCAAAGGTGCTTGGTAATGTCCTTTTGGCACCGCCTATCTTTTTCAAGTACCCCTCGGGCTACCTGGAGCACAGCCGTGTCCTCTTCAAGTACTACCCAAATTACAAGGTAATTTTCCTCTATGCCTTCATAAAAATCCTGCTCTTTTGTTTCGCAAATAATAATAATAAT
>NW_026267511.1:185146-185552 GCF_000697945.3 Frankliniella occidentalis | reverse complement strand
TTAATGGTTTTGGGGCGGGTTTCTCACAAATCTGCGAAATTCGGCGAAAACCAGGAGCATAGTCGTAACCGGCCAAATTGTCCGGTTCCGGCCACAGGCCATTTTTACCCGCCCGGACAGCCTCTCAAAAGGCCCAAATGTCCGGAACTGGCCACATCTGGCAGCACTAGTATGATCATCGATGAAGGTCACAAAATATTTGTAGCCTTCCCATGATGCAGTATCTGTGACCTGATAAACATCTCTTTGTATTAAATTAAGTACTGTAATTGAGGTAAGGAGTGAAAAGCACACACTGTGATCCACAGTCGAAGTAAACTTTATTCTGTTCTCTGTCTGGAGGTAACCTCGGTTGGAGGAGAGGGGGTTGGTTATTTGCAGTCCCAGCAGAAGACGAACAAAATAG
>NW_026267511.1:180115-180481 GCF_000697945.3 Frankliniella occidentalis | reverse complement strand
GGAGGTACGCCCTCCCCAACCGCTCCACCTGACGTGAGAACTGCCTGTCGGTCTGGTCCTTCTCCTGCATGAGCGTATTGAAGTCTTTCTTGCGCTCCCACATGGAGGCGGACCTGCCGAATGTTCTGATCAGGGCCTCGTCTAGGCTCTCGTTGGTGATCGGTACGTCTTGGTGTTCGAGATTCGGATCACGTCCGTGGCATTCCCCGTCTTGCGGTCCTGGGCGTTCCAGTTGTTGGCCTTTGCAACGGTGTCGAACTGGATCTGATAGATCGTGTAGCCCGCCTCACCGTCGTCTTTCGGGGCTTCGTTGTTCTTTTTGGGTTTGTTGTTGCCCATAGTCCTGGCCATGGCTTCCAAGAACCT
>NW_026267511.1:175087-175741 GCF_000697945.3 Frankliniella occidentalis | reverse complement strand
TTGGCCTTCTCGCGGAGGAGTAGGGCGGCCTCGCGGCGAAGAGCAGCGATTACCTGGTTCAAACACAAACAGTGCGTTGCCGTATAATACTTCTCACTCAGCCTCTACTATTTAATGCCAACAAATAACGAACGAGAGCTGTACCTCACAGTCGTCTGGCTTCACTTCGCAGTGGTCAAGCAGCTCACGGATGGAAGTAGCAGCCAGTGGTAGGGTGGGATGAGCCTCCCCCTCCAGTCGCGTTTAGTTTCGACGTCAAAGGGCTGTAGGACGGCAACCAGTGCGTCAAGGAGAGCTCCATCAATCCCATCCGTCCGTGACCCGTGATGCCTCTGCTTGGTGGCCAACGAGTGCTCCTTCAAGAGGGTGTCAATCTGCAAACCATCAACATTAATGAAACCGTTCAATGCGTCCTTCGTTCAAACTTTTCATTCGAACTAATCTCGCCGATCTTTCCCTGCACCGGTTCCAACATAGTGAGGTGGGAATTCCACCGAGTCGCCACTTCCGTCTTCAGGGTTTTGGTGAGCCTACTCATAAGGCCCGTCGATTTTCGGAGAAAGGCCACTAGCTCTTTGCATTTCTCGATTAGAGCAACGGCCTCCATTCGAACGAATTCCGGCCGCACTCTGTCCTTCATGAGGGCTATCATCA
>NW_026267511.1:174423-175037 GCF_000697945.3 Frankliniella occidentalis | reverse complement strand
TGAGAGCGAATAACAATGAAGGCGTTGACAACTTTTCCATGAATGGTGGAGCGGCGAGGTGACATTATGAGTCCAGTTTTGCTGAGGACCCGTTCCGACGGGGCACCTGACGCCATGATGGCCAAGTGTCGCCGAGCCACCCGCCATAGCATGGGATACTTCTTCCTGCCCTGTCAAAACAATTAACCCAAGTGGTAAATTTGAATAGCAATAACAATAACTATAACTAGGCTTCACATCCAGACACACTTACATAATCTCTCCACCATTGGAGGGGATCGTGACTGTACCCTATGCCTTTCTCCTCCATGTAGCGATCTACCTCGCTGGGCATCTCCTCCTCGTCCATGTATCTCCCCCCTAATACAGAGCTGGACAGGGAGTCTGCCGGCAGGGTCGTCGGCGTCCTCCACTGCCTCGCCTTCTCGGTGGCCTCTCCGGGCTGAGGCGGAAGCAGCTGCAGCAGCTGCAGCAGCATCCTTCTCTTCTTCCTCCTTGAGGAGAGCCCTCGCACCGCGCCGCCCCGCGCCTCGCCACCCAGCTAGTCCTTACGCCTCCCGCCCTAGCCCTGCCTGCCCCCGAGCTCCAAACGTCACACGTTTGTTATAGTTAAA
>NW_026267511.1:169206-169523 GCF_000697945.3 Frankliniella occidentalis | reverse complement strand
GCTTCGAACTCCGTAGCAGCAAGGTCGTGGTTTTCAGGGAAACCGTCTTCATTAATGAAGTGAGCAGTGAGGGCAGTAAAGTGTTCCTTCCTGAAGTCCGAGGTCCAGCCTCGGCGACGGCGGGCCCCACAACTTGCATGACTTTCTCAGACTCTTGCAGGACGTACCTGGTCATGGTCAAGGTGGTGGGGTGGGGCATCATCTTCTTCGCGTCAAGGCGACCTGACCATGTAGAACCTAGGTCTAGAACGCCCTGGCAGAACTCAATAAAAGACTCGTGGCACACTTTCTCCACGGGAGCCACTTCTTCACCAAAG
>NW_026267511.1:166923-169156 GCF_000697945.3 Frankliniella occidentalis | reverse complement strand
GCTTCTGGGACACCGTCCAGAGCGCGTGACACGAGGTCAGAATAGTTGACGGTGAATGTTCCCTTCTCAACTAAATTCAAGGCATGGTCCATGCAATAGTGACGCTTGAAATCCTTCAAAGCATTTTTGATATTACTGCCCCCATCTGTCACAAATTCGATCTTTTTTACGTCCTCTGCTGCCACGCCAATCTTTTCGAACTTTTCTAGAATGTCGCTCTGAATTGAATCGGCATTGGCAGAGTCGGCTTCAAACTCCGTGGCAGCAAGGTCGTGGTTTTCCATGAAACCGTCTTCATTAATAAAGTGAGCAGTGAGGGCAGTAAAGTGCTCTTTCCTGTAGTCTGAGGTCCACATATCCGTAGTTGCGGAGCACCGACCGTCCCGCACAGCCTCGGCGACGGCGGGCCCCACAACTTGCATTACTCTTTCAGACTCCTGCAGGATGTGCGTGGTCAAGGTGGTGGGGTGGGGCATCAGCTGCTTCGCATCAAGGCGACCTGGCCATGTAGACCCTAAGTCTAGAACCCCCTGGCAGAACTCAATAAATGAGTCGTGGCACACTTTCTCCACGGGAGCCATTTCTTCCCCAAAGAAATTAACAAGAAGGTTCATGAATGTCTTCTTGGCGAGGGTGGGGGCTATGTCCCTGTATTGAGGGGTTGACACAACGTCAACACCCTCCCCGTCACACTTGTGCGTGTGCAGGTGAGTGCTGCCAGACCCCCCCTCTTGGACCTTGTAAAAGGTGGGACAAAGCTTGCACTTCGCAATCCATAACATTTTCTTTGTGCTGTTATCGTAAAGCAAAGCAAACCGAGACCAAGTTACGGCATTCTTGGCCACAGGGTTGTCGACAAGGGAGTAGGTTCCGAGACGCAATTTGTCCAGCAAGTCCCTCTTGTTGAGGTGGACTCTTGACTTTTTCGCCCTAACTCCCTCTACTACTCCAGCTACACTATCAGAGGCAGAAGAGGCGGCAGCCGTGCCCGCGGTGGAGCCCGCGGGAGGGGTGGGCGGTGGTGTCGGGGGCGGAACTGTCGCAGCGTTCGGCACTAACACAACTGTAATGAACATGACTGAACTAAAACCGTGTGATTTGTAAAGAAAAACACGCGTGTCCGTACGTGATAGAATCGCAAAGGGGGGGCGCATACCTCTGTTTGTGGGACCCGTACTCCTTTTGCGTGCAGCGCCGTCGCCGTCAGCACCTGCCGCTGCGCCAGCCTTCCGTTTCCTACTCCTACTCGCACTGGTCGTCGCCGTCGTTGTTGTCGAGGCCTCCGTGGCAGAACCTGGCGCCACCGGTATCGGTACTGGTGCCGGGGTACCCAGGGTTTGGTCCGGGCCCGGGTGCAGGGGGCCGCGGCCGTCATGGGGCACCTCCTCGCGGCTGCTGCCGTCACCATCGCGACTCCCACCGACGCCACTCATCTTCTTTCAAAACACGCGGCTCACGGCACAATAACAGGATGGCACACGCACAACGCACACAGATTATCACAGCAGCAGCAGGAGGAGCAGCAGCAGCAGCAGCAGCAGCTCTACAGCCGGTCACTCGGCAACACGAATCACAACAACAATCGAGACGCAGTCCGAGTCGTCCGAGTTGTGGACAAGCAAGCGAGCAGCAGGCTGCACTGTGTGCGCCGACGACGATCTGCAGAGCAGAGGCTGCGCTGGACCGATGCTGCCGGTGCCGGCGCCGGCTGCTGGTGGCGCTGCCCCGCCCCGCCCCCTCACCCCGCCCTCTACTCCTATCACACCTGCACTCTTTAGCCATTGAATGCGACTCGGAAACACGTGAAATAGTCTGTGAATAATTATATTTCGCGAAACGGGGTTGCGGTAGCAAGGCTGTCGTTGTCGTTCATCACGATATACACCACGGACGGATAGTGCTCCGCTCGCGCAGTTGGGTGTAGTGCAGTAGTGGAATTCCCTTGAGCCGGAGCGCGCGGCGCGCGCGCGCGCTCAGGGCTCAGGGGCCAGAGCGCAGAGCGCAGAGCGCAGAGCGGCTGCCTAGCTCCAGCTCCTAGCAGCCGAGCTGCGGAGCTCGCGCGAGCCCCCCTGCTCGCGCGAGCCATGCGAGCTACGCTCTCGGAACAATGGCGGCACCCATTGGCGCGGTGGCCACATAGAGCCGACCCAACGCTCGGGCCAGCTCGCACAGCTCGCGGCCTCCGTCACCGCAGTGCGCTGCTCGCGTAGCTCGCTCGGCACAGGGCTCTGCT
>NW_026267511.1:165815-166873 GCF_000697945.3 Frankliniella occidentalis | reverse complement strand
CATGTCTTGTATTTTAAATGAGATCTTTAACTTCAACCTCCCCCGCTCAAAGAATCGTCATTTGTTCACCTTGTACATCTTGAGTCAGAACCAAAGTAATTTCACTCATCTATTTTTACAATCAAGTAGAGAGTGTTGTTTATTAAAACAAGATTTGTTTAAACATTCCATTGACATCACAAAAATAGTTAGTGATAGATAAAATAACACAGGGGTCCCGGCTACGTGGCCCGCGGGCCGCCTGCGGCCCGGCCGGCCGGCTCGATGACGTCACGCGGGCCGCTGCCGGGCCACTCACGGAGCCTTATGGGCGAGGCTGGCCGTCCCGTCTTCGGCCGGGGGGAGCCACTTCGGGTCTCTTTCGGCAAAGCTGGGCGGGCTGGGCGGGAGGTTCAAACGATACCGCGGTTGTATTTGAGCACAATTCGGACGAAATATTTGCGTTTTACTCACAAGTACAAGTTATTTGCCACATCCGGTCGAGATGCGCGTAGGCGCAGACGACAGCTGGGCTAGCTACGCATTGCGGACGCATCCCCAACCGAGCCAACGTGGCTGGAGTGCAGCGCCGGCAGCTCACAATGATTCTGAATCAACACGAGTCAAGTCGACGAGTTTGCGAAAGTCATCATGCCTCCTGTTGTGTCAAAACCAAGCCGGGATGATAGCCGGCTATTTCAAACGCGATGGGAAGAAGAGTATTTTTTCGTCGCCAGTCCGGACGGCAAGCCAGTCTGTCTGATATGTGGCACACAAGTGTGCAGCTACAAGGAGTACAATATCAAGCGCCACTTCGAAGCTCGCCACAAAGTTGATGTTGACAAGCGTGATGCTCCGACACGAGTGCACTACCTCGCGAGTTTGAAGCAGGCCAGGCGAGAAAAGGAACCCCCCGCGTCTGCATGCCCCGTTGAGACGAACGGCACTGTGGTAAGTTGAACTTCGGAAACGTTTTTGTTTGACGGCGTCGAGAATACGAACCGGCACGGCCAGCGGCGCGGCCGGCGCCCTGCCCCACAGCCTGCACCCCGGTGCGAGCCGCGGCCGCGGGGCAGGGC
>NW_026267511.1:157312-159720 GCF_000697945.3 Frankliniella occidentalis | reverse complement strand
GGGAACCCGCCACTAGGGGAACCCGCCACTAGGGGTTACCCGCCACTAGGGGTAATCAAAATGGCCGCCCGCCACTAGGGGTAATCTATACTACTGGAGCGCATAAAAAAATATTTGAAAAAAAAGGATATTTGGCGACCTGTGGTTGTTGATTTTTTGGCTGACCAAGAAGCCTATTACTCCAGTGACAATCAAAAAGTTTCGCGTCTGTCTGTTTTTTTGTCTGTCTGTTCGCACGATAACTCGAGAACGGTTTGAGGTAGAAGGCTCAAATTTTTATTGTTGGCTGAGCGATTAGCGAAGCCTATTACTCCAGTGACGATCAAAAAGTTTCGCGTCTGTCTGTTTTTTTGTCTGTCTGTTCGCACGATAACTCGAGAACGGTTTGAGGTAGAAGGCTCAAATTTTTATTGTTGGCTGAGCGATTAGCGAAGCCTATTACTCCAGTGATGATCAAAAAGTTTCGCGTCTGTCTGTCTGTTTGTCTGTGCGCACGATAACTCGAGAACGAATTGAGCTAGCGACCTGGGATTTTCAGGGTCGTTTTGTGTCTTAAAAAGAAAGATCAAGTTCGAAGAAGAGCATTCTAGCTCAAAAATTGGATTTTCAAAAAATCAAAAACCACAGGTCCCCAAAATAGTGTTTTTTAAAAATATTATTTTAACAGTCTCCGAAGGGGTAACTCGTCAAAGTAGCGCCCTTCAGGCGAAAATTTTCTCCGTTTTGCTCTAGCTCAAACCGTTGAGGCGCTAGAGGGTGTTTTTGACGAAAATAAGCGAAAAAATGTACAACCCTGCATGCTTAGTCAAAGTGACGGGCCGTTGACGGGCCGGAGGCCCGTATCTTTGTGTACACTTTTGCACCAACCGACTCGGGTGTCAGCGCCGCAGGCCTAGGTAGATGTATGCCAGGCGCGTCGCAGCGTAACAGTGTTTCGTGAGATATCGCGAAGCCTGTTACGCGAGACGTGGTCTGGTGTACATCTATGTAGTTTTAGACAGTGCATTTTGGCCGGTACTGACTTGGGCTTGCCAGATAGCTGGCAGCCCAGCTCTAGCAAACCTTGCCAGTCTATAACCTTAGCCTTGGGTTCCGACGTTGGTTTTAGGGGGGTTTTCTCAACGTTTTAGTCGCTCCGAAGGAGGGGAACCACACTCCTTCACGCCACCTTCCACTTTCGCAACCCCTATGCGAAAGGACTCTTGGAGAGAGTGGAAGGGTGGTGTTGTGAAGTGAGACTCGTTAGGAATTATTGCAAACATTAAGCACTCTACCTGACGACTCGGTCGTCTGTTGACACGCTGCCTCCCACTATACGGCTCACGGCACGGCCTGTGAGCGCGTTACAGTAACGCCGCTACTGCCACCGTGAGGTGCTGCGCCCTGGCGGCGAGTTCCCGCAGTGAGTGACCCCGCTTCTCGACTGAGCGACGAGCGAGCCGCGCGGGGCCGACAGTCCTGTCTGGGACGAGCTAGGAGTAGGTCGATCCGCTCTCACTGGCTGAGCGATTAGCGAAGCCTATTACTCCAGTGATGATCAAAAAGTTTCGCGTCTGTTTGTCTGTCTCTGTGTGTCTGTTTGTCTGTCACCACGATAACTCGATAGAACTAATAAAGCATTCCGGTGAAGCTGCTGAAATGCAGAAGAATGCGGGGAAGAAGAAAACGGAAATCGCTATGCCTTAACATGGTGACTTCCGTTTTCTTGTTCCTCGCATTCTTCTGCATTTCAGCTTTACCGGGATGCTTTATTGAGCTAGCGACCTGGGATTTTCAGGGTCGTTTTGTATCCTAATAAGACAGATCGAGTTCAAAGAAGAGGATTCTAGCTCAAAAATTGGATTTTTTATAAATCAAAAACCACAGGTCCCACAAATAATGTTTTTTAAAAACATTGTTTTTAAAGTTTTCGAAGGGGTAACTCAGTAAAGTATAGCCCTCTGGGCGAAAATTTCGTCCGTTTGGCTCTATTCTTAACCATTTAAGCGCCACAGGGAGTTTTTGACGAAAATAAGGAGGCCCGTATCTTTGTGTACATTTTTGCGCTACCCGACTCAGGTGTCAGCGCCGCAGGCCTAGGTAGATGTATGCCAGGCACGTCGCAGCGCACCAGTGTTTCGTGAGATATCGCGAAGCCTGTTACGCGAGACGTGGTCTCGGATCTAGGCCCACTCACCCAGGAGCTATTGACCCAACGTAACTTTGGCCCAGACGTAATTCACCCACAAGTATTTCACCCCCGGTTATTTCACCCAAGTGTATGATTGACCCACGAAGCTCTTCACCCACATTTATTTTTCATTTATTTTACGTTTTACAAGGCTACATTATTTCCACAGGCACGAACATATTCTAGTATGCGGTCCGTTGACTTGAACTCCTCGTAGCGTCCGGTCAGAGTTTCAAGG
>NW_026267511.1:153713-157262 GCF_000697945.3 Frankliniella occidentalis | reverse complement strand
GGGGGTACCTGGGGTAACTGGTAACTGGTACCACGTAAAAAAAACGGCACATCCTAATCCCATATTCGTTTTTACTCGCAGGTTTGTGGCTTTGGTGACGGACGGTGCGCCGGCAATGGCAGGTGATGTGAAGGATGGCCTGGTTTGTCGTCTCCGAAAACACCTCAAAGGTTTAGGTCTACCCTTCAACTTTCCCCACATACATTGCATTATTCACCAAGAAGCACTCTGTGCCAAGACTTTGCCGGTGGATAATGTAATGGATGTCCTAGTGAAAGCGGTAAATAAAATTAGAGCCCACTCTTTGAACCACCGCCAGTTTCAGGCTTTTCTTGCTGAAATTGGCTGTCAATTCTCGGACATACCGTATTACTGTAGTGCCCGATGGCTCAGTCGGGCAAAAGTCCTCAATAGATTTTTTGTTCTGCGTAAAGAAATTGCAGAATTTTTGACCTCCAAAAAATACCCTATTCCATTTCTATCCGATCCTGAATGGGTTCTTGAGCTAGCTTTTTTGGCAGATGTCACAGGCCATCTGAATGAGTTGAACATAAAGCTTCAGGGGAAAAACCACACAGTGTGTGATATGTCAGAAATAATAGGGACATTTCTAGGTAAGGTCAAAATTCTAGTGGCACAGTTGTCCACAAATAACTTATCAAATTTTCCCTGTATGATGGAGGCTGGTACTTTTAATTTGACTATTCACGGTGCACGGTACAGTTCGGTTCTATCAAAACTTCAAAAAGAATTTGAAGTACTACAACAGAATGCTTTTAAAACACTAGAAAAGGAAATGGACATATTTGTGAGTCCTTTTGTCATCCAGTTCTTAGTGTGCCTGCTGACCTCCAAATGGAATTGAATGAGCTCCAAAATAATAGGGTGCTAAAACGTAGGTTTCACATGTCCTCTTTTGCAGAACTTGTATCTTTCCTACATAAAGAAAAATTTCCAAAATTGAGGAACCTGTATGCAAAGTTGAAAGCCATATTCGGCTCCACATACATCTGTGAGCAGTTTTTTTCCCTGATGAAACTAACTAAAAATAAGGTGCGCACTCGCATTACGAACAAAAATTTATCTGCTTCTCTCAGAATTATGTCCAGAAATAGACTTGAACCAAATTTTGAAGAAATTGTGTCCACTAAAAGAGCTAGGTTATCTTCTGATGTGTTTCGTACAAATGAATAAAATGAGTTGAGTTCCACATCTATCGACGTTTTTTGCACACTCCTCGGTAAACACCATATTTGCTCAGTTTTCGCTCGGGAGGCCGACAGAGATCGGCCTGCAGGTAAGAGGTGGGGCGGACACCCCCTTCCCCCCCTCCTCATCTGCACCTCCGAGCGAAATATGCACATCGCTGGTAACTACCATACTGCAAACACACGCTCTCACATTCAAACTTGGCGCGGCGCGGCTAGCCGCCCATGCCGGGCTAGCCGGGCGAGCCGAACGATCCCCCACCACTCCCTATCGCTCCGTCTCTCTCGCACCGCCGCTTCTCCCGCTCTCGAGTGGCCCGCGCGCTAGAGTTAGCCGGGACCCCTGAAATAACATGTGATGTATTTTCAGCGAGTTCTCTAACTCCAACTTTCCCCGTCAATCAAGCGTTCGACAGCTGAAGTCTTTTACCCAGGTTAACTTTCCCGTGATGTGACAAGGGCTTGTTGAAAGATAACAATAAAGTGAGATGAACATGATTTAATTACAAAATAAGGGACTGTCTAAAAAGAACATGATTACAAAACATATGATTTTTTAAAAAAAGCCTCCATCTACTTCTTCACGTGCCTCCTTTTCAGAGCTTCCTTCACCTGCTTGGTAGTCTATAACAAAAGAACGTAAGATTAGACCATAAATTTACGGTCTGTGAAATCCACAACAGACAAATGTTTTAAAAACTTACAAGTTTGGGCCTTCCATAAGGATGGGCCTGAATGACCTGCTGACGGTGAGCCTCCTGACGGTGAGCCTCCTGACGGTGAGCCTCGTGAGCAGGGGCCTCGGCCCGTGGTTGATCCTGGGGGTGGACAACGTGTTGCAGAGCCGGGGCCTCAGGCCGGGGAGTGTACGTGTACGGCGCCATCGCCTGCGCAGCGTCCCGCGGGTCGAAGTCCTTCCCGACCACCGTCTTTTTCTCTCCCAACCGTTTCAGCGCAGGCTGCAGCAAAGAGGAAGAAAGTTAGACACCGCGTCAATTTTAAACGATGACGAAACCTATAAAATGTTAAACTTACGATTCTTTTTGGCTGGTGGGCAATGCGATGCCGCCCCATGGAAGGGCCGGCCTCGGCGGCCTCGGCGGCCTCGGCACCCCCGGCGACCTTGGGCACAAGCACCATGGCAGCGCCGGCTTCGGCGGTCTCGGCGCCCACGGCGACCTCGCCCTCATGCTGCGCAAGGCCCATGGCAGGGCCGGCCTCGGCGGCCCCAACGACGTCCTCACGTTGCCCCTCACCTTTCACTCCCAAACGTTTGAAGACAGACTGCAACATGAAAGACATAAGTTAAACGCAAAGTCGACTGTTAACGGTGAATGCTGTAAAAAAGTTAAACTTACGACTCGCCCGTTGCAGCGGGTGGCGTCCTGGGCCAGGGGCCTGCTGACGTCCTTGGCGGGGGCGGGAGGGTCGAAGGGGCCTACCTTCACAGCAACCTCATCCACAAACTATAAAAAAGTAATGTAAATTAGTTAAAAAACGGTGTATGGTGACTATCTCTTAAAATGCGTCGATTAACTCACCCCGTCGCGTGCCTCATCTTCCTCCCATAAGGAGGGGAGTGAGAGAGGGTGGGGCATGGGGCGAGTCACGTCCTCAGACGAGTCGTCCTCCAGAGGCCGGGGCAATGCCAGGGCGGCCGGCTCGCAAGACTCCTGGAACGAAAAAATCCATCGTTACTTTGTGTTGTGAGTGTGAGAGAGGTAGCGCGCTGAGCGGTGAGAGCGCCCCCCCTCCCCACCCCACCACCATCCCATTTCCAGGAATCCTCGCGCGCCCACCGAGGGGACGCCATCGGCGTCGTGACAAAGAAATCGTAACGTTTGAACAAGTAAACGGTCAAAGGCTCAATAAAATTGACAAAGGCCTGACCTCAGTGCGTGAGGAACAAAATGAGAGACGCGAACGAGTTACTGGCCGGCTTACACCGGTCCGCGGCCGCGGGCGGCACACGAGACCGCAGCAGCGAGCGCTCCGAGCTGAGCTCTTCAGGCAAGACACTCGATTGAACACTTAATTTACAGCTACGTGACGCGGGCAGGACACGCCGTGATCAAACACTGACGCCGGCGGGCGGCGAGCACGACGTCAGCGGTAAGACAAAGGACTCGCACCCTAACCTCAACTTAATGAATGGCGCGAGCCGGCAGGACGCAGAACTTAATCACTCGCGGTTTAAATGAATGAAAGAACACTCGCGATCAACACAGAGTAGCTTAGAATTACGGTGGGCGACGCAAAGGGGACGCCATGGCGTGAAATCACAGGATGATGCAACATGGATGTGGCGCGCAAATCACTTACCTCATTGTACAGCAGGCCT
>NW_026267511.1:147080-149733 GCF_000697945.3 Frankliniella occidentalis | reverse complement strand
AGGGTACCGTGGCGGTGCTCCTCGGCGGTTTCCTCGTCTTCTCCGCCCGACGACATAGGTGCGTTCGAAGTAGTCCCCGAAGTCCACCATTCGGTCCGGCAAGTTGTTCAAAACTTCTTCGCAGGCTTCTGTGACGTCATTGGCTGAGCGATTAGCGAAGCCTATTACTCCAGTGATGATCAAAAAGTTTCGCGTCTGTCTGTCTGTCTGTACGCACGATAACTCGAACACGGTGTGAGCTAGGAGACTCTATTTTTTATTGTAGCTTTGTAGCATAAAAAGGAAGAACTGTATTGATTTTGAGCCCTCTGGCCGAAGGCCTATTTACGACTGTGCCCTTTTCCCGACTCGGGTGTCAGCGCCGCAGGCCTAGGTAGATGTGCCAGACCACGTCTCGCGTAACAGGCTTCGCGATATCTCGCGAAACACTGTTACGCTGCGACGCGCCTGGCATACATCTACCTAGTTAACAGGCACGAAGGCGGGCCGACGACTTCTTTGAAGCCGTTGCGAACTGTGTCGTCGTCCGGGTCACGGTATGCAGTCTGCAAGCCTTCTCATCCCTTGCATTTGAAATTTATTTCTGGGTGAATTATTCAGGCATGGGTGAGATGAAATCCAGGGTGAACGGGCCTTGGGTGAATATTAGGGGGTGAAAAGACCCTGGGTGAACGGACTTTGGGTCAATCGAGTGTTGGGTGAAAGACGTCTGGGTGAATGGGCCGTGCCCCGTGGTCTGGCGTACATCTGCCTAGTACTCTCTACGCTACCGCGTTCTTTCGCTTATGCTCCGCACCCGCGCTACCCGCTACCGCGCTACAAAGTGCCTCGTGTTCTTAAAATTCAATAAACACTGGTTTGCTTAACTCCTGACTTTCACTTGACCTCCTCGGCCTCTTAGAGCAACCGGGAGCCTCTGGCCCGGACTACAACAATGTTCACACTACACGGCCGGCATGCATACCTGCTATCTCTCTCTCTCTCGTCCACTAAGAGAAACGAAATGGCCGAAAACCTCGGCCACAGGAACGCACCAATTTTATGGCGTTCCGGAATATTTGGCAGGAATTTATTCCTTATATCCTTTATATACCTTTCCTTTGTAGCTCCAGCACCAAATTCCGTGTGGCATTCGCAGTGAAGCTGTCAACTTTTCTGACTGGGCGCACTCGAGTCCTGTCCTTGCCCGGGGTCAGAGGACTCATCTTCAAATTCTCTACATTTTTCTGGTACTTGCTGACCATAAAGCTGCTCATTCCGAGACATGCACAAATTCGCTTCCTAAATGTAACAAAATCAGCATATCAAATTCACTGTCCAACCTGTAACAATGTTAACATACGTTTCCTGTATTTTTCCACATATTTCTGAGGTGGTACCGGGTGTCGGGGAGAGTATTGTCGGGTAAATATTCTAACATATTTTGGGGAATGCTGTCAGATTCTGACTTGATTGTGTGTGATTGTGTCGTGAGTGTGTGTGATTGTTTCGGATTATGTGATTGCTTTCGACTGTGTGTGATTGTAACCGATTGTCCCTTGATTGTTTTGAAACATTTTTCCCGGTGTTAACATATTATGTCCAGTTCCACACCCCTCGCATGCTTTACATGCTTTTCGTGTGTTCAAAAAATTACAGAACATTTCTGAAAAACAAAACTACAGAGTGTTTGTAATTTTGCGAAAACCCGTGAAATTGCCACAACACGTGTTGATTTATGCACGAGATTGTTAATAAGGTCCAAATAAGAACAAGAGGAATATTGTCCGCCTCAGCCAACCAGAGAGAGCCTATCTCGTAGCTGGCTCTAGAAAGGCCCCTTCTGATTGGTCGACACTTTATGATGGTCCGGGAGCAGACGATATTCCTGGTGTTCTTATTCGGAAATACCTCATTTATTTACGGTAGCTTTGCGCGAAAAAGACCTTAAATCTAGAATTTTACAGCTACTTTGAAGTGAGAGTGAAGTGAAAGCTTTGGCATCGTTTTTATATCTATTACAGTGTTTTTTTCCCAGTCCCCTTTGCATGGAGGAAACAGCAGTGCTAAGCGCCAAGCTATTGGGCTAAGCAAGTGCCTAGAAGTAGGGCCCGACGCCGCTCTTAAGCCTTTGCGAGCCTCCAAAACGACAAAAAGCATCCGTGGGGACAGGAACTGTTTTTACAGGGCCATTTCGTGCGTACTGACAGGAGATGATATTTCCTACAGCTAAGTACGCAAAAAACGGGGAGCATTCTTGAAAATCGAACCAAGAGTTCCCAGCTACAGCGAGAGCGACTCATATGCCCAGTACGCCAGGGAATTGGGTTGCGGCATCATGGCCAAATGGGCGACGGACGTTAAAATGTATGCTTCATCGATCTGGCTCGGAGTTGACATATATAGACCTTAGGAATAAATGGCAGAGATTCAGCTACTCTGGCTACCGCGAAGGACCTCCTTCTATGTATGGCAAATACATTAAAATGGTAATGGTGACCATTTCGAATAAGTAGTTACGGATGTAGAATAGTTACTCCGTAAACTTAGTGATTACAAGATTTGTAGTTCGTGCTTCAAGCCTATCCTTTTTTTTAGTTTTTGTCAGTAGTTTTTATTGTCGTCCAACTCTAGCCAATTTAACGCTTTTATTGAATCATTATAATATTCTATA
>NW_026267511.1:145400-146900 GCF_000697945.3 Frankliniella occidentalis | reverse complement strand
TGGCATACCAAAGACCTCCTGCAGTAGCATCATCTTGCTAGTCTCTCTAACCATGACATCCCGAGCAGGTTCTATGTAGTACGTCCTTGGTGACACCCCCCCCCCCTTCGAGGTATGACTCTTCGAGGGATTTGTTACCGGGGGTAATTTTTTTCCAGGAAATATTAACCCCCTAGGGATAGGCAGGGTAATAAGTTACTAGTGTTTTCGTACTGGGGGTAAAATATTTCTGGTGGTGGTTGACCACCCTTTCGCCGAGGGGGCTACTATACCACTTAGGTTGGCTTACCGGCAGTCACGTGAATTCTGGGATAGACTTACCCCCTAGGAGAAATCTCGGGAGGTAGACCCTAGTGCGTAGTTACCACCGGTGAAAATTCCCTAGGGAAATATTACCCCCCTTGGAGAGGGTACTCTACCCCTACGGTTTATTTATCGGGGTTAAGTGAAGACTAGTATACGCTGACACTGCTATCGATCGATATCTCAAAAATTGATCTGTTGCTGTTTCTTAATTGCGTGCGTTGGTTTGTTTTGAATTTTTATATTAAATTTTAAGGTTTGAATACTTTTCTACATAACAATTACAGACGACGCTGCGCCGATTGCTTGATAAAAGGCGGCCCTGGAAAACAAGCAATGCAACACATAAGAACAACCGCTAACCTGCGCGGACTGAAAACAAACCCGCTTACCCCTGCAACACTGACACAAAACCGCTTCAATGAAACATAGTTTATTTGCAAGTACACATTTCGAGGTACGGATATCAAAATGATAACTGAAAAATTATCTTTCGAATGTCTCAGAATGTGTAAAACAAAAGTCATTTAAGCGGTTTCGTTTTCGTGTTCCAGAGGTGAGCGGTCTTGTTTCAGTGTGAGCGCTGTCCACACCAGCTCAACAATTTAAAAGGGACCCCTTGGGAGTTTTGATTTTTCTACGCTAATCGATGCTCCTTCAGGTCCCACGCATGACCCTGAAGGAATATTGTCGATATCTCAACTGGTGTGGGGTGGGGTTATGACTAGCTACATGTACGCCAGACCACGTCTCGCGTAACAGGCTTCGCGATCTCACGAAACATTGTTACGCTGCGACGCGCCTGGCGCACACATAGCTAGGCCTGCGGCGCTGACAAACGAGACTCGTTAAGAAGAGGGTATAGGGCAACAGGGCCTTCCGGGCCCAAAATTTGTCATACTCGAACCATTTGTCGGGGTCTTATTACTCTATAATTAGGGACATGAAATTTCTGCTATTCAGTAACGGTTTTCATTAAAAGTTCGAAGTTTTAGTGATACTAGATAATCTAGGGACCCTTCAGCCCAAAAGAGAGTGTGGTTTGACCCGAAATGTGTGGTTTTTAAAAAGTAAATTTTTGAGGTAGAATGCTTATCTTCGAACTCGATCTGTCTTTTTACTAGGTAGATGTACGCCAGACCACGTCTCGCGTAACAGGCTTCGCGATATCTCACGAAACACTGTTACGCTGCGACG
>NW_026267511.1:140282-145350 GCF_000697945.3 Frankliniella occidentalis | reverse complement strand
ACACTGTTACGCTGCGACGCGCCTGGCATACATCTACCTAGGCCTGCGGCGCTGGCACCCGAGTCGGGTAGTGCAAAAGTGTACTCAAAGAGACGAGCCTCCGGCCCGTCAACGGCCCGTCACTTTGACTAAGCATGCAGGGTTGTACATTTTTTCGCTTATTTTCGTCAAAAACACCCACTAGCGCCTCAACGGTAAGAGATAGAGCCAAACGGATGAAATTTTCGCCCATAGGGCTCTACTTTGGTGAGTTACCCCTTAGAAAACATTAAAAAAATATTTTTTAAAAACGTCATTTTAGGGACCTGTGGTTTTCGATTTTTTAAAAATCCAATTTTTGAGCTAGAATGCTCTTCTTTGAACTCGATCTGTCTTTTTATGATACAAGACGACCCTGAAAATCCCAGGTCGCTAGCTCAATTCGTTCTCGAGTTATCGTGCGTACAGACAAACACACAGACAGACAAACAGACGCGAAACTTTTTGATCATCAGTGGAGTAATAGGCTTCGCTAATCGCTCAGCCAATGATACAAATCGACCCTGAAATTTCCAGATCGATATCTAAATCCTTTCTCGAGTTATCGTGCGTACAGACAAACAGACACACACACAGAGAGACAAACAGACGCGAAACTTTTTGATCATCACTGGAGTATAATAGGCTTCGCTAATCGCTCAGCCAATTAGACATTGCATGTAAAACTTTTAATGGGTTCCTTTGGGGTAAACCGTCAAAGTAGAGCCCTAGAACAAAAATTTCGTCCGTTTTGCTCTTTCTTGTACCGTTTGGTGCTAGGGGGCATTTATTGACAAACATGAGGTGAAAATGATCAAATGGTCGATTAAATCGTTATAAACAGACTTCTTTTCGAAAAATTGTCTATACACTTCTATTACCCCGTCTCGGGTGTTTGCGCCGCAGGATAGCTATATGTGCGCCAGGCGTCGCAGCGTAACATAGTGTTTCGTGAGATATCGCGAAGCCTGTCACGCGAGACGTGGTCTGGCGTACATATAGCTAGTTATTTTGTACATTTTAACGCAAAAATGATAAAAGCTACGAGGATCGCGTCGCTAGCGCTGTCTGTCGGCAAGATATAGCACGGCACACGGCTGCCACTGGCATACCAAAGACCTCCTGCAGTAGCATCATCTTGCTAGTCTCTCTAACCATGACATCCCGAGCAGGTTCTATGTAGTACGTCCTTGGTGACATTCATACTGGCACATTGACATTTGTATATAGAATTGTGAATCGTTTGCTGAAAGCCCGTGATGAAATGGTCCAGTGCACAACACGTGCGAACCGCGTGCAAACCACGTGCACATTTGTGCACAACGCGTGCACAACGTGTGCACAACACGTGGTTTGCACGAGGTTTGCACGCGTTGTGCACGCGGTTCGCACGTGTTGTGCACAGGACCATTTTATCACGGGAGCCTCATATATTCAAGATATATTTACAGGGGTACTTAATTTCTGAAGGTCTGGTAATTTGAGAAATTGTGTCTGCATTAATGATAAAAAGAAAAGTATTTAACAACATTTATTAAACTAATCAGGTCCTTGTATCACAGTAGACAAGAATGCTCTGTGAATACATAGAAAGTGCACATGGTACTTTCTTGTGATAATAATCACAATACATTCTTTGCAAAATTATCATGCAAGTATAAGCTTTTGGGAGAACTTGAAAGTCCCACGACAATGACAAAATTACGAGGGGTCCCCCACTTCCAAAATAGGTGTACAACGAGTTGGCGAGTTGCCGCGAGTTGGGATCAATTTATAAAGAGTTTTGCGCGGTTTCGGCGTGAGTTTTCGGGAGTTATCGTGAGTTTTCGCGAGTTGTTGCGAGTTGAACGCGAGTTAGGCGCGAGTTGGACGCGGCCAAGTGTACAACGAGTTGACGAGTGGGGGACCCCTCGCAAAATTATCACCAGCACTGCAGTTACTACATCAATGATTTGAAGCGTTCTTCTTACTCTTCAGCATGTAGAGTGGCCTCTTGTCTAACTCGCATCTGAAAGGAAGCGAAAGCACACTTGCATGAAAACTAAAACACTTAGGAGATAAACGGAGTGAACAAAACACAAAGCATACAACTTACCCTTGCATTAAAGATTATTTCAACAGCCTTCCATATTGGCAGGTATTCAACCTTTTCTGAGAGAATTGTTGGTGGGTAGACCTCGGCTACGTCTTGCCCATTTCTCAACCCTATCTTGACCATAGCTTTCGCCCGCTCCTTAAAGCAATAGAAAGAAAAGAACGTGCTCCCTCAGTTATTGTACAGGCGAAGGAAAATAGTGCTATCTGCAACTTCCTCTTCCTGGAAGACATCAACTTACCACAGTAATGTGAGCAAGAGATAAAAGAGGCCTTAGTTCCTCATTGTTCGATTCACCCAGGTGCTTGAACAGAAATGAGGCCAGTGGAGGGTGCCACCACAATCTATCCAAAGCCTATAAAGGAATGGCAGTAATGAAAAATTAGTACTATATGCATAACACTTGGTAGTTAAATGGAACGTCTTTCTGACAAAAACTAATAGGTACATCGAGTAGGGTGGAAATGATTCTACTAAGGTAACATGACCTGCATTCTCCTCATTTTAATTGAGGAAAATATATTGGTTGACATATCAGGGGTAACAATTTGTTAGGAGTTTTAAAAAATGTATGTAGAAGACAGAAATTCCTTAAGCCCCTGTTGGTGATACTGGACATCAACTCAGTGGACATACTACGGCAGAAACCATACTTCCGACAATTGACTTCAAAATTTTCTGGATCATTCTCAACTTTGTTCAGGAACATGGCACACCACACAGTCTCCTCAGACGAGAGGGGAATGTTGGATCATTGCGTAATCCCATGACACCTTATCGCAGCTAGATGTTTAGATTTCTCTCAGTGATGCCCAGTTGCTTCATGACTTCAAAAAATTGTGAAAAATATGAAAAAAAACAACAATAGAACAATTAATAATGTTGTGCATGTGTCTTACTGTTTTGAGTTCATAGACTGCAATATACCCCCTTGAACTAAACTGTCTACTGTGAAAGAGGGGCTGAAATAGCATTCCAGTAGAGACTTTAATAAACTTTCAACAGAAAAAAATTCAAACTAAGTAAACGTCAAGAGATGTATGGTTCCAACGAACCAAAACAGCGTGTATAAGGGCAAAGCTGCAGTCAACCACAATTCGACAAAGGCATGGCCAACTCATTTTCAGCGTGTTTTCGCAGTACCCTCTGGACAGTGACAATATACTTCCGATTGAGTCCTGATCATGTTCACAACTTGTCAATTCAAATAAAGCCAAATAAAACCCATTAATATTCACAACGCAACTGTACAGATATATAACACCTCCAGACGTTATGGTCATGCGAATGAATTGCCCAGTAGCATCTTAGTGCACAGTTATTTTTTTCCTGTTTCTTGAGAAATAGTTAAAAACAACTCGAAGTACAGTACCCGCAAACATGTGGACCAACAAAACTGTCTTAAAGGACATCCTACAACAAAGACTTACACTATCCCTCCCTACCCCCCTCTCACTAAACCATAGCCGGTCACCCTCCGTCGATTTGGGCTCTTTACCTTTCGATTTGACCGAGTTAAGCATTTTCGTTTGCGCTTAAGCACGCTTAAGGTCACCCATCGCTTAACGCGACTTATCTCGACGCCCGTGTGCGACACGGACTTCTCGACGGCCCCGTTGCGTAGTACTCGTCGCACTTTTCGACTTTTACTTCGCACGTCAGTCGCTCCGACGTCGCGTTCATGAGTTAAGCGGCGTTAAGCAAGTTAAGCACGGTAAGCGCGGAGCGGCGAGCGCCTGCAATCGGGCGGTTAGGCCTCCACACAACTGCCGAGCGGGTTGCATACCTGCAAGGCAGTTCGCAGCGGGCACCTCGCCGCGAAATCGCAAAGTACAGCCGTACGATTTCCTACATGACCGCTGGGGGTTAAGCGACCATTGGAACGCGTGTGCAAGTGTTGCGAGAGAGGATTTTCATTATGTTAGGGGAAGATAAGTTAGGTTAGAGACGTCTTTGTCGAAGTTTACCCTTACGGAAAACATATTTTGGTCCTGAAAAGGACCGTTTTGATTGGTTTTGGCCAAGAAGAATCTTATAGTGCCTTATGTCTATCACTTTTCACAAAAAGACTACCTTGACATTTCTTGCAGGTACTATCCTTCTGGCTGTGAAGCGAAATGTCGTGGCAGGCATTACATTCCAGCTCAAAGCGTAACCTTGTGAAGTCAAGGCGGTCTTCGTCCTCAGGATTATTGGCCCCACATTCAAGGGAGAAATCCCTCGAAATCCGATGTACCTCACGCCACCATTCGGGGGTGTGAGGGTTTTCGCCGGGAAGCCACCCAACCTCGCAGTGGCAAAGTTCGTGCAGAACAGTCTTTGCGAGTTCTCTTCGATTTTTGAGCTCTGGCAGTAACCAAAACAGGTTTCTGTTAAACTTGATTTGGAAACCCTGCTCAGTCTTGTGTGTTAGGCCATAAGCTTTGACGATGTGTGCATCCCACTTCACACCCAGATAGTTCTTCTTCATCTTCTTGTTAAACACGATCTCGTACAAAGAATCGGCAAACTTCTTTAAAGCAGGCTTCCCTTTCGGAAAAGGCCCGCTTAAAAGCTAACATAACATATCCAAGATGCATCCGGATATGTCCTGCCTCATCCTTGATGCGTCCGGATGTATCCAGACATATCCAGGACGCGTCCGGACGCATCCTGGATATGTCTCATTCTGGATGCTTCCGGACGGTCTTAGATCCGTTTGAATGCGTCGGAACGCATGCTGGATTCGTCTGGACGCGTCCTAGATACCTCAGGATACATCAGGACGTATATCAGGACGCTTTCTGGATGCGGATCTTACTCTGATACCTAATGATACGTAAGGACGCGTCTTGGATACACTTTGGTAATATTCTGTGCGGCCAGCTGCTGGACAATTCGTGGATGTCTGCGCGGTTTATGTAAAGTTTCTGACGCACCATCCTTGTCAGCACCTTCGTGGCGTAGGGGTTAGCG
>NW_026267511.1:136488-140052 GCF_000697945.3 Frankliniella occidentalis | reverse complement strand
ACAGACACACAGACAGACAGACGGACAGACAGACAGACAGAAAAAGTTTTTTCCGACCAGACGGAGTAATAGGCTTCGCTAATCGCTCAGCCAATAAAGAAAGTCACTGAAATCACAGAATAAACAGTTAGATGTAAGAAAGTTGCTAAGAAAATCATGAAGAAAAGAAAGAAAGAGATATAACTATCCTCACTCCTCAGAGGGGTTAACTGGTGGAGGAGGGGGAGGCGGCACCAGCGGAAAAGGGATGACATCCTAAAAGAAAAGAAAATATAAAGAAAGGAGGTTTTAAAGGAAAAGAGACCGGGTCCCCGCAGAAACCTATGTAAGCCGGCTCGTGACATTCTACACAGTGGTAGAAGGGCTGATGTAGGTTCTCCGCTTGAACCCAATCAATCCCAAACCGGTGGTTACCAGATAAGGTATATAAAGCCGGTTCAACCAAGAGTATACAAGCACCGCAAACAGTAACGTTTCTGCCCAGGTGGCACAAACATATCCAGGGTTTATCGCCCGGCAATCGCCGGCGATTTTTATTTTTCGCCGCGATATCGCCGGCGATGTTTTACGGATATGAGGTTTGGCACAAATAGCACTGTCGCCTCGATGTCGCCTGATGACAAAGATTCGACAACTTGGCGGCGACATTGCTCGAGCACTATCGCCGCGACGAAGCAAGCGATGAAATGGCGACAGACTTTTCAACGGGTCTCGAACGATGTATGTCGCCACTATAGGGAATCGATGTAGATAGTAATTGATTGCCGATGTAGTATCGCCTGGCTATCGCTAGTCTTTCCGTTTGTCCATGTGCCCGTGGCGAGAACTTTGAGTTATCCGAGCGATACAAAAGTTAAAGTTATGTCAAAAATGTCGTCGCCTAGACATCGCCACGTTTGCAAACCGGCGGTATGTTTTAGGCGACAAAATAGCGATATTGAGGCAATATATATTCGGAACTATAATTCGATAAAAAAATTGAAAGAATTGACCTTGGCTAGACTCGAACCACATACCTTTGTGTTACTGAACAGCTGCCTTGACCATTCAGCTACGGGGTACCCGCTGAGAGCCGGGCGTCAGCTACCGGTGTGCCTCTCTTTCTCGGGGACTTTCCCGCCCGCGAGCGACAGACCAGCAGACCAGCGAGTCGGCTGAGACATCTTTCAGATATCTCCAGGTCATCGCCAGGGCGAAAATGCATGTGGAAGACTTAGCGAAATTCGTCAGCAGTGCGATACTAGTAGCTGGCTAACCAGAGAATATCTGACAGATATCCGTACATATGCGTATTTGTGGTTAATATTGGAGATACAGAAAGAATAGCGCCTCGATATCTACCCCGCATCAGTGCCACGATCATGTCGCCGAGTTATCGCCACATTGCTCTTGAGGCGCTGGCGCTAGCCCAGGTGTTCTCTCGCCAGGTCAAGGTATCGCCAGCTTATCAAAATATTTCATGCAAGCAATAATTCTTTTTCATCTGGTGAGCGACATACTTTATCCCATATCGCGGCGATAACTCTAGGCACCAAAAGTTAATTTGGTGGAAAGTTGCACAGCGCATAGTTATCGGAAAATTATCGCCTGAGCGTCATCTAATGACGGATATCCTAGCGATAGAGTTTTGGCGAGCATTAATTTGATCCTACTTCCATATCTACTAGTCATCGTGTCACCATCGCCAGGGCGAAAACGCCATCGGTAGGTCGAGGCGATAAACGTAAGCGACAGCATGGCGACAACTGGTACATTTTATTTAGAGAATATCGAACAGATATCCACAAAAGTATGTATTAAAGTAGACATCGACAGGATGTCGCCTCGCTCTCCGCCAGGCGATAGTGTTTAAATGATATCGCCAAGTCATCGCCGCCCCAACCTCCAGGCGACTCATCATCGCCCGATATCGCCGTGCTACATGGGTGCCGTTCTTTGCCGTCCCAGGCATGGTGCATAAATTGCATGATTGGGACAAGCATGTTGACAACAAACACAGAAACTTACAGGGGCTGACGGGAGGAGTAGCAGGGGGCGAGGATGGAGGAGAAGGCGGGAGAATAAGGTTCTCGGAGTGCATTATCAACTGAAAAAAGGGACAGTAAAAGACAAGGAAAGGAGAAAAGACAAAAAAAAGAAAAAAAAAACACGTAGCAACCAGAACCGCAGAAGGCACGAGGCCACAGATCATGCAGGTCCCAGATCCCGACTACGGAGAACCAGGTGGAGTAGTTTTCCGTGGGCAGCCAGTCCGGGTGCCATGCCACAAAACTCTGGCACCGGTTGCAGGTGAACCATAACTCACTAGTGGGAACATAGATTGACTCGTGGGCTATGCCAGCAAGTGCCACATGCCCTGGAGGGATATTAAAATATGCGTCACGAGACATGGCGAAACGAACGGAGAGCAGAACACTCGCGCGCAAAAGCCCCACACAACAACAAGTAAACAACAACAGCGACTTGTAGCAAACGCCGGTCAGGGGACTCGAAACGAGGTTAAGTTGCAGAAGAAAAAAAAAACAACAGAAAAGGGTGGTGCGGGGCCCCCGCTAGTGTGTTGCTGTGGAGTGCAAGTATTGTTTGTGCAGTCTGAAGTTCTTCATTCTTTAAGTGTGAATGCAGTTTTGTGAGGATTTGTTACCTATCCAACGATGCAGACATGATGAACATCAAGGCACTGACTGAGGGCACACATTATGCAAGGACAGGCGCAAGAAGCCCGAGTCGTGAACTACACTTTCAATTCCTTTCATAAACTCCACTTCTTGTACACTCCACGGATACTAGCTATATGTACGCCAGACCACGTCTCGCGTAACAGGCTTCGCGATATCTCACGAAACACTGTTACGCTGCGACGCGCCTGGCGCACACATAGCTAGGCCTGCGGCGCTGACACCCAGGACGTGGTAATAGGAGTGTATGTACAATTTTTCGAAATAAAGTCTTTTTAACGATTTAATCGACCATTTGATCATTTTCACCTCATGTTTGCCAAGAAATGCCCCCTAGCACCTAAACGGTACAAGATAGAGGCAAACGGACGAAATTTTCGCCCGCAGGGCTCTACTTTGACGAGTTACCCCTTGGAAACCCATAAAAAAATATTTGATAAAAATTCATATTGCGACCTGTAGTTTTTGATTTTTTTAAAAGCCAATTTTTAAGCTAGAATGCTCATCTTCGAACTCGATCTGTCTTTTTATGATACAAAACGACCCTGAAATTCCCAGATCGGTCTCTCAATTCTTTCTCGAGTTATCGTGCGGACAGACAGACACACAAACACACAAACACACAAACAAACAGAATGAAACTTTTCGGGTCAGTGGAGTAATGGGCTTCGACCTGCCTGAAGTTGGCCAGAAAAAAAGATGGCCAGAAAAAAAGTTGGCCAGAAAAAAAAACAAGAAAAAGTACGAAAAATTAACCATCCAGTAATGCGTTATTAGACCTTGGGAACAACATATCAAAAGATGGCGGGACACTTTTGGAAAGTCTTGGCCACTTACGCCCTGGGCCGACTTTGGAGGGCGGGACATTTTTATCCTTGCTGGAACA
>NW_026267511.1:116038-127478 GCF_000697945.3 Frankliniella occidentalis | reverse complement strand
TTTTTATCCTTGGTGGAACAAAATCCCATATTTCCCAGAGGTGTTCCCAGACGGCCTAGCTACCATCCAGGGTGGTCGCCGGATTTTGTTCCACCAAGGTTACGAAGCTGCAGCCCTCTGAAAACGGCTCAGAGCGCGGTTCCCGAGGCACGACCGAAAAATGGACCAAAAATTACCCATCCAGAAATGCGTTATTGGATCTGGGGAACAACATACCAAAAGATGGCTGCTCATTGAGAAACCTCCACAATTACAGGACAGCTAGCCAGAAGGTTTGTAAGACTGTTTCAACCTAGCTGCTGATCGAGTTCAAGGATTCCCTGACATCACTAAACGTTAGGGGCTGTAGTGCTTTGACCCATGTAATCTACCGACGTTGCAAGTACAAGAGACGCCTGGATTTAAAGAACAGGAATACGTCAGGTATGGCAGGAGGTACTTAACGGAAATTTAACAAGCGTCAGAATTATGCCCTAGAATCAAATAGAGACCTGCCATCATCATTCCCTGGTGATGAGACAAGTGAAACACAGGAGGCAAAAAGGTTGGTTGAGATGGGAAAGTCTGCAGTGACAGTAAACTGGAAGAAAGTTGAAAAATTAATGCAAGAGACTTACGTAGCTCAGCGCCTTGCAATCCACTCCAAAAATTATGCAGGAGAAGTCATAGCAGACGGGCCTTTTTTTGGAAAGGTAACAGTATATTGAATGTTATTAGTTATAAAATTTTGTTCAACTCCTTTTTACTTTTTCATTTGATCTACCATCTGTTGTTTGAATCCTTTTACAGTATTCTATTCTGAGGAATCATTACCACTATCTGATGAATTTAGATCCAAACAAACTAGTTGAGCGACTGAGAACATTTGTTTCAGACTTCCTAAAGTTTTTGGAATATGATGTCATGAAACCGTCAAGGAGAGGTGAAGCTTTAGAAACAGCTGAAAATATCAAGCAACACCTGATCAAGTACAAAAATTGTTCGCAGTGATATAGAGTTTGTTACCCTAATCTACTGTGTTTCTTTGAAACTTAAACAAAATCTGAAGCAACTGTTTCTCTTTTTTGATGTAAGTCCTTCCTTTTATTTGTTTATATGTCCTTTTATATGTTAAAATTGACTTTTGATGCATAGCCTTTTCTTTAATTTCTCTCTTAACAATGCTCAGGAAACAACTAGTTACGATGAGGTTCAAGCTTCAAGCAAACTACCCAAAGATGGTTCCCTCATTGTTGCTGTGCTAGGTGATGCTCTATTTTTCACTTGATGTGAAGTTAAGTACTTTAAATCCTATGAACTTGTAGAAATGTATTTTACAATCAGTGTTCTTTTCACAAGAGTAAAAAGTTGATGCCCGTGGGTAGACAATTTTACTCACCCATCTATGAAGTAAATTAATGCACGCATGGGTGAATAAAATTAATCACCTGACTTTCTTGAGTGAGCGTTACGTCACCCAAAAGGGTAAAATTACTCCCAAAATTTTTACAGTGTGTTCACTACCATAAATAACAACAGCCACTCTCTTAAACAATTCTTGCACAGCCTCTCTGACATACAATAGGCCACCACGATCAACATCTTTCTGAAGTCCACTGAGCATCCAAATCACCTACAGGTTTCTCACATAAAACTCTATTTGAGAGAACAGTTACAATATTTTGCCACTTTGTATTGTCTTTATGTCTTTTGCCCATCTTCAAGTACCCTCTCATGATAGAACCACCAATATACTAGCTATATGTACGCCAGACCACGTCTCGCGTAACAGGCTTCGCGATATCTCACGAAACACTGTTACGCTGCGACGCGCCTGGCGCACATATAGCTAGGCCTGCGGCGCTGACACCCGAGACGGGGTAATAGGAGTGTGTATACAATTTTTCGAAATGAAGTCTTTTAAATGATTTAATCGACCATTTGATCATTTTCGGCTCATTTTGGTCAAGAAATACCCCCTAGCACCTAAACGGTACAAGATAGAGCCAAACGGACGAAATTTTTGCCCAAAGGGCTCTACTTTGACAAGTTACCCCTTAGGAACTCATAAAAAAATATGTTGATAAAGATTCATTTTGCGACCTGTAGTTTTCGATTTTTTTAAAAAGCCAATTTTTGAGCTAGAATGCTCATCTTCGAACTCGATCTGTCTTTTTTTGGTACAAAACGACCCCTAAATTCCCAGATCGCTATCTCAATCTATTCTCGAGTTATCGTGCGGACAGACAAACACACAAACAAACAAACAAACCCACAAACAGAATGAAACTTTTTCGGTCAGTGGAGTAATGGGCTTCGCTAATCGCTCAGCCAAAAACACCACTTTCCTATCCTCCAAGTCTAGAGCATGTACTTGAGTGGCCCTGGGTGGATGAAAATCTTTGTATGTCTTAGAGATAAATCTTAAAATACCTAGACTTAAATTCATTATAAACTCTAATAAAAATTGTGATTAAGTGTCACAATCAAATTCATGTACAGACAGCTTACTTAGATAATCAGAACAGCGATTGTGTTCGGATAAGATCTTCTCAACTTCATCAAACAAAATCCCAACAAATGCAGAAGGTAACATAGCCATTTTCTTGGCAATTGAATCCACAAGGTCTCCAGCTAAAGAAGTACAAAACAATTTGAAGTTTGTTGGGTTATTGCTAATGCCTTCAACAACATGAACAACTAATTGCCTAAATTTTAGACCATTGCTTCCACAAGCAATACAATTGCTAACCTCGGTCAATGCTTCAGTACCTATGTGATTTATATTTTCTAAAATTTTGTCCTTACTTGGGAATCTTCTGCAAGCATCTCAAATAATATTTTTTAAGTTGAATGGAAATAGTAATAAAAATAAATAAATAAAATTGGCAGAAATAAACATAGGAATATACCTTGTATGGCATGCATGCGATTATGACTCTTGTATGATTTAGTTGACATGAACTCTTTCAGACAGTACGTGCAGATAAAATTAGGCTTTACTTTCGGTTTCTCCTTTTTTGGCAAGGCTGGCACTTTGAAGTTGGTTCCTGTTGGTTTCACTGACGTTAATAGTATGGAAAGCGACCGATCATTCCCAGTTGAATTTAAACTTAAAGTGGTTTCATTTGCCCCTGTTGATGCATTAGCATTAGGTACATCTGTGTGAAAATAGTGAAGAGAGCATGAAAGCAAAACATCACCACACTACTTTATTCATGACAAACTTTCTCACCAACCGTAGGCACAAAATGATCACAACATTACCTTACATTTCTGGGAGTCATGAAGGAGCACATGTTTCCTAAAGTAAAATTCGACCTGGTATTCTTTTTGGCAGACATGACACACAAGATTTTTTTTCGGGGCTTTCTAAGTCTTTTTTTTCTTAGGCGTCGACTGACAGACAGGTGCAGGATTGGTTGAGAATGTACAATTGTCATTTTCATCAAGTGAAAACGAATTGATTCTGAAATGATTTAACAACCACATGAGTGATAGTGATACTCGAAACACCAATCTACACAGAAAATACAACATTTTGCAGTACTAACCCTGCCAAATCCGTACAATAATAATAAATTCACGAGACCGGGAGTACCCAGCGTTTGGCCTTCCCTGTCGGCCCACCCCTGACGAACACAAAGTATCACAACCAGGGCTGGAAAATCGGAATTAAAATAATCGAAACGGAGCGATACTGCATAGTTCCGTTCCATCGGAACTATTCCAAGGAACAAAACGACAAGGAACGGAACCAAACAAAGAACAAAACCTCAGCGAACAAAACTGAGAAAAACTCGCAGGAGTACAACTCCATTTCGATTCGATCATTTTTGTTCGTAAGGGTAAAACATAGTTCCTTTCTTTGGGTGACGTCATTTGGAAGAACAAAACGTATCGGTCCCTCGGGGATAGTGCCTACTGTCACCTGTCGCATTCGCGCTTGTGTGTGCTTCTGCGTCCAGGCTTCTACGTGCTTTTGTGTTTGAGCGTGTGTTTGCGTGCATCTGCGCACGCACGTGACACGCACGGATCTGCTCACGCACGTGACATGAACGCACGCGACACGAACGCGACACGCACGCGACGCACGTGACACGCACACGATACGCATGCATCTGCGCACGCAATAAGTGACACGCACGCGACACGCACACGACACGCACGGTGACACGCACGCGTTACGCACGCATCTGCGCACGCACGACGCACGCACCTGCACACCCACGTGACACGCACGCGATACGCACGCATCTGGCCACGCACGTGTATGCCTGTGTGCCATACAGGAGCGTGTGTGTTCGGAAGGGGGTAGAGTATCGTGACGTCATTCTGACCCCCCCCCCCCCCTTCCCTCTCTTGCTGTTGTTCGCCGGCATGTGCCTAGGAACTAAACGTTTTAATCCTCTAATCACGTGGCCAATAGGATAAGGAGTGAATTTATTCTCGCCAAATGAATAATTCCGAACGAAAGTTTTGTTCTTTTGGTTTAGTTCCGTTCCGAATGAAATTATTGCAAAAATTGTCGGTTTTGTTCCGTTCCGAACGAAACGAAACCGAAAGAATGAAACTTTTGTTCCGAACAAAAAGGAGTAAAACCAATAATTTAATTCCGATTTTCCAGCCCTGATCACAACTTTTTAGTAAAAAAAAGATAACAAATAAATCAGATGAATCAAGCCTGTGCCGTTGCTAGAGATTTAAACAGTTGAAAGGGGTGAATTACATCAGTGTCTGTGAGGACATGAAATCCTAGTACCGATAAAACTGGCAACAGTTCTGTTGCCAACATTTCCTTTGTAACTCCTTCTGGAGCTCCCTCCAGCAGGAATTTGAAAAAAGGTGTTTCGCCGCAATCACTGGCCTGCTGTTGTTAGTAGATGATATGAATTTCTCTCGCAAACTGGAATGGAGAGAGCTGCACCTTAAGCAGTCCATGAGATGCGCCTTCATGGGAGTGTTGCGAGCCGCACCAAACCAGCCACACCAAACCAGACGCAGTCATCACTAGGGTAAGTCGCCGTTCCACTTTTTTCGATACTGAAAAAGTTACCCCCCAAAAAATGACTCAGTTTTGGTTAAATCCTCCGGGAATATTTTTTATTTATTTGTCAAACAACGTCCTGAGGTCGCAACTTTGGCTCAAAGTCAGAAAATTTGACATTTTCGCCTAAAAATGCCCCGTTTGCTCTGAAAAGTCCCCTGGGTGACTTATAAACGGCGGACAGGTGCAAATGTTTTGTAAATGATCACTTCAAGTATTCCAGGTGCCCATGGTCATGGTCGGCCGCGAACAAGGCTTGTACGCCTCCATATCAACGAAAAATCGCCCAAAATTCACCTAATGTCTTCAAATACTCAGGGCCCACGCCCAGTATGGGTGGCCTGGGCGACTCACGAGGGGTTTTCACGAAAGTCTGTTTACCTGAGAGTGCGGAGGACGAGTGGGCAAATTTTTATGCAGCCAGATCAAGCAGGAGTGGGGAAGGGGGAAGGGGTAGACTGGCACTAAAAAAACGATTTTTTTTAGAATTTTAAAGGTCTTAGCTTTCGACTTTGTTTCTTTCGATGAAAAAAGATCCTTCGAGAGATTTGACGGATTAGGGCTGTAGGCCCTACATCGGCCTTGATAACTTTATTTTATTAAATACATGTGGAGGACTGTTTGGCCAGGATGGCCAGTAGGAAATGTAATGAAGCTAGTGACGATGACAATGCTGAGAATGAAGCTAGTGACAATTACGATGACAATGCTGACAATGGAGCCAGAGACAATAATAACGATGCTGACCATGAAGCCAGTGACAACGACTCTCTCAATAATGACAGCGACCATTCTGATGGACTTGACAATATTAACAACGACAGTGCAAATGACAGCAGTGGTGAAAGTATCGACAGTAGAGGTGATGACAGTATGGATAGTGACATTCATGTTCATGGTAGTGAAGACAGTGACAACGCAGGAGAGCATCAGATTAATTTTGCTGATGATGAAAGAGGGGTGTATCTTGCTCAAAATGTTAGAGAATTTGCACAGTGTGGTGGAATCATGTCAATGAGAAAGCTGAACAACCTTTTGAAGCGGCTTCATCCGCTGGCCCCTAATCATTTGCCCCTATCATATAAAACCCTGCTAGGAACACCTGTTACAGTGGAGGTAACAGAAATGGCTGGTGACTGCCAGTTCTGGTACAAAGGTATCAGTCAGTGCTTAAAGAAACTTGATTTAGCAGAATATCTAGAACTGAACAACAGAATTGAAATTGATGTAAATATGGATGGATTGCCACTATTTAAAAAGTCTAAGAAACAATTCTGGCCAATCCTAGGGAAGCTGGTTGGTTCAGACAACCAGCCATTCATTATTGCAATCTTCTTCGGTAAAAGAACACCAACTGCCAATGAACTGTTGCGGGAGTTTGCTGATGAAGTGCAACTCTTGCAAAGTCATGGCTATAATTATAATGGTACCAATTATCCGTTCAAAATCAGACACTTCATTTGTGATGCTCCTGCAAGAGCTAAAGTGAAATTAATTATTTAGCCAGGGGGCTATTGTGCTTGTGAGAAATGTGAGGTGTTCGGTGAGTGGATAAGTAATCGTACGACTTATGTTGATATTGATGCAAGACTTCGGACAGAAGAGTCATTTAGAAATCAAAGCCAGCAAAGACATCATACTGGGAGAAGCCCTCTGCTAGATATTGAGGAATGTCAACTTGTTTCCCAATTCCGTCTTGACACTCTTCATTTGATCTACCTGGGTGTCTGGAAAAGATTATTGTTGGCGTGGATATCTTGGAATGGGCCATGGAAATTGCCTATTAAGACTAAAGAAGAAATTTCACTGAAATTTGTAGCACTTGCACTGTCATGCCCATCAGATTTCAACAGGCCTCCACGTGCTCTTTCAGAGATCCCTTTCTGGGCTGGTACTGAATTTAGAAGGACATTACTCTATGATGGTGTTGTCGTATTCAGAGATAGCTTGAACCCCAATGTGTACTCCCATTTTCTTCTCCTGCACTGTGCTCTTTCAATACTGAACAGTCCAATCCATTATCATAATTTAAACAACCTGGCCAATGAATTGTTGAGAAATTTCATCTCTCATAGTGTCCACATATACGGTGCCAAATTTGTAGTTTATAATGTGCACAATTTGTGTCATTTAGCCAACGAATGTTTTCTTCATGGGCCATCTGATAGTTTCAGTGGGTTTCCCTTTGAAAATAAGTTAGGAGCCATCAAGAAATCATTAAAATCTGGGTACAGACCTCTGCAGCCGGCTGCTAATAGAGACCTTGAAAACGAAGAAACTGTTGTTAAATTGTCTCAGCAGAATGGCCCTGTGAAGGTAGCCAAAAGACACTATGTTGATGGTGAAATTATTGATGGTGACTATTTTAAATACTTGTCTGTTAATGGAGTGGAACTAAAGCTGAACCAAAGAGATTCCTGTGTGAGAGCAACCAATGGTGATGTTATGAAAGTCTCAAATATTGTGATGAGAAGAGATGAGATTTTTCTTGTTGGTAATATCTTCCAAACCACCAATAATTTGTATGAGTACCCCATACCCTCTTCCAATCTTGGCATTTTGTCAGTTTCGAACCTTAGAGCAGAGAAGCAGGCAGTTCCCCTCAGTGACATTCAAGCTAAATGCTGGCTCATGCCTGACGGAGCTGGTTCTGCTTGTTTTCCTTTGCTTCACACACACATCCTCTATTAATTTTTTATTTTACTTCAAATTCCACAATCTTTGCATTTTTGAGGTATCTCATTTAATGCTGAACCTTCAACCGCTTTTAATTCTTAGAGTGAAATTTTAATTATGTAATGTATTATCTCTTTACAGTTTGCTGTAGTAAAATTTATTGATGAGGAGGATCCAGAAAAAGCGGAGTATGCTGTATGCCTGGAATCGTGGATAACAACTGAATTGGATGAGAAAATGCGAGGAAAGATGAAGTGGCCTTCCAGTAGTAGAGTTGATGTGGCAAGTTGGGTAAGAAAACAAAAGCGTGCACCAGATGATTGGAAATGTTACGATATGGTGGTAAAGAGGTTTTATGGTAAGTGAAATTTGTACTTGATTTACTTTAAAACTGAAGTTTTATAGAAACTTGAACATATACTGGTCAAATTAATAAAATATAACTTATTCTGTTATAGGAACTTACCAGCAAGCTGTAGTAGGGTCTAAAAAAATTTTTGAGGACACTAATTATGAAACAGAAAATGATGAAGAGGTGGATCAACCAAGGCTCAAAAAGAAGCCAGCTTGGCTGCTTGAGTCTGAGGAGATTTTTTGTATTCCTGTTGAAAGTCAACAACCAAACCGTCGGAGGAAAACTGGAAAATCCAAAACTGGCAAGTTGGATATACCGCCACCTCCTCTCATACATTTCCCAAACATTTCTAGCTCTACCCCAAAGCAGCAGCAGAGTACAAAGCCTCATATTATTGTCCTGAAGAATCAAACAGATAGTGCTCCGAGCTGCCTTGGGAAAAAGGATTCAATACAACAGCCAGGTAACCTGCTGGCTCAAATCAACAAATTTAAATCAGGACCCCAGAATAGAAATAAGAAGCTCAAGCAAGATGTGAATGTCCTTTCTAAAGAGGTTAACCTGCGTGAAGCACATGGTAAATAATTGTTTTAATCAAAAGCAGTACTATTTTAATCTAAAAGCATTACAAATCAATTATTTTTGTATGATGTTTACTTTGTGTGCTGCAGGTTTTGAAGATGGGGGTCTAAGTCCACCTAGGACCAATAAGAAGATTGTAAAAGACACACAAAGTAAAACAAATATTAGTTCTGGTATGTTTACGTGGTGTACTTCATTTTGGTTCCACATATACATTGTGTTATCTCTGACTTACTTATGCAAAAGTTTGTAACGACTGTTTTTTGGTTAATTTCAGAGACTAATAGTAGAGATGCTGTAAGGCTGCCATGTGAATCTGCTGTTAAGGAAATTAAAATTCTTACACCAACTTCAACGACCCTCTTATTGAAAGATAATCAAGCCGGTGGTAGCCAACCTTTGGATTTTATTGGCAACGAACTTCTAACAGATGGAAAATGTAATTGTAATCTAAAGCAATTTTGTGTTATAAAGGAAGCAATGCCAATTGTATCCCTGTTTTTCTCTGTTGCAGAAGATGACGATCCACCTTCGCTCCCTTCACCTCCTACACTCAACAAGACGTATAGTCCTGGTAAGAAATTTTAGCATTGTTATAGAGGTTTTTAATGTTTCTAAATGGTATTTCTCTTTTTTTGTACAGGCAACTGTAATGTGTTGGATGGATCTATCAATTCTTTACACCAGAGAAAACTAGGTTGTTCAGATGAGGAAAAAGAAGAAAGTTTAGATGAGGAAAACAAAGGCTTTTCAGATGAGGGGACAGGTACGAGTACGCAGATATTTTCCATTTTAGTTTAGTGCTCATTGAAAAAGTTCAAAATTTTATTGTTTTTTTTTAATTTTATATCCCTTTAAGGTGGTGACAATGACTCAAAGAAAGTCTCTAAAAGTAAATCTGGTATGTTTTTCATTTTCAATTCGGTAGCTCCTTTTGTGAGTTGGTTTCACCTATTTATTTATTTTTACTTTCAGAGGAGCTTAGCCCTAGCCTCTCTGACATTTTGGTGGCAGTCAAGAAAGTCAACAGTAAATGTGACTTTTTAGCTATCAACCAAGCCAAATTTATGAGAGCCCTGATGCCTGGGGAAAAATACATCAAGCGGCCTGAGGGGATGCCAGACATTCCAGCTACAAACATGAAAGCTTTTGATGAGTTCAACAAATTTTTGAAAGCAGATGATAACCTTTCAGCAGTTGTAAGTGTTCTAATCGTCAATTATACTTACTCATTGCTCCTTATTTTTAGTGTGATGTTATTTCTGTTTTACTCTACAGAGCATGCATATAAGTCGGCACATTATCAAAAATGACTTTGCCAAGTCTGTGAGAACCCTAATGGGCAAGGTTATTCAGGGTACTTGTGTCGAGAAGTTCACTTTTTTGGTGGAGAAGACTCTCTTTCATTTTCCGAAACCAAAGCGTGGGATGCAATTTCTGGTAAGACCCTCTTTTATTATCAAAACATATGCTTGTTTGTGGTAAAAGGTGTACAAATTTAATGAAATTAGATACATTAAAAACATAGGTGCATTGTTAACTCACTTCTCTGGGGAAGAGCTCAGTGGTGCATCTTCTGTGGCCGGCAGATGGCTGTCTGTCACCAAGTACGAAGGCAAACAGAAGGGTAAGGCCCCCAAAGAAAACCAACCTCAAAGAAAGAAGAAGAAGACAGCCTAGCATATGTACTTCATAAATTCTTTATTTTTTTCTCTAGTCTGAGTCTCTGTTCTGTAGAGCCTTATATTCTCATCATCTAGCTGCAAAATGTCTGTTTTTTGTTTTGTTTGTCATGTTTAAGTCATGATGTTAATTGCTTATTTGTATAGTGAAGTTGTTGATTTTTCTGTTTAATGCTATTATGCTTAAAAGGCCAAGTTCTACGTGGTTTTGTATTGTTGAAAACCTGTTGTAAGCCTAGCATTTGTACTTCATGAATTATTTATTTATTTCTATGATCTAGACGCAGGGGTTTATTTTTGTAGTATTTTGTTTTACTTTCAATATTTGATCTATATGAACACATGTTTTGCATTTTCTTTGCAACATAGCTCACAATGCTGCTTCTCAATAAATAATTGCTTGGAGCAAATATGTATCTTGGTTTTGTCAGAAAACTATTTCTCCTTCAGTAATGAGATTTGGCCGCGCTACCGCGAGAGAATATGGTTCTGATATCAAAATGATATCAATCTGATACCGCCCAAGCCACCCAATTAATGTACAGAGAGTATCAGATTGAGGAATAAATTGATATCAGCAACTCATCGATATCGTGCCCACTTTTTTATCAGTACTGACACGCAAATCGATCCCAAACCGATGCATCTTCACCGATATCAGAACGATATCGGTCTGACGAACGATTGCTCACTGGGACCTCAATTAACTTGTACAGATAATATAAAAGACACCTAATTATTTTTTAAAAGAAGTTACGGTACCAATCACAAGGGCAGTAAAACAAACAAAATTACTAGTTTAGCAGTACCTGTGTAGTAGGCTGTCCCAAAAAATAATCGACATTCCAGTTCGCGTCTCAAATGAAAGTAGAGGTCCTTCCGAACACAACGAGCACGCACAGACCCCTGTGCGACAAGCGGAACCATAGGCGGATCGTTGCCAAAGTTTCTTGTCCGTTTTCGCGCGCTTCACGGGTACCACGTTCTCGAGGCCGCCGTGCGCGGGCCGCGCGGCTGGTGTGGACGACCCGGTGTGTGGTACGAGTACCGTTCATCGGGGCGATTACCGATTGCGGGGAAATGTAGCGGGGCCATAGGCCTATCGAACCCCCCATGCCG
>NW_026267511.1:114772-115673 GCF_000697945.3 Frankliniella occidentalis | reverse complement strand
ACTGTAATACAAGATGTGTTGTACTTTTCCTCTTTGAGAATTTCATATTGAACCTGGGAAAACAAATAAAACGTTTTAGTGAATTCAGAGTACAAAAGGTACTAATTCAATAATAACCTTTTTTTAATTGCTTACCAACAACAGGTCCTGGAAGCGGGGCTCCTTTCGTGTTATGGGATTGGCAGAAAATCCTTTGACAAGGGCGACGCCTCTCTCCGCCGAGGGGGAAATCACTTGCGTACTAGCTCGTACACACAGGCCTGTACTTAAGACGTACTAATTCGCACTACCAGCGTAATAACGCGTACTAATGGTAAAAATCAAGCGTAATAGTGCCATAATAACATTATTTTGCATAAATGATGAAAAATTGCGCAAAATATAGGGTGTACTAACGTGTACTAACGCACTAACTCGTACACCCAGATCTAGAGTGATTTCCCCCTCGCTCTCCGCCACGTCATTTACGACCTCGAGGGTGTTCACTTTTTGAAGCCCGTCTTGATACTGAGCATTTTGAGGCCACATAGAAGGATCCTCTTCAGGAAAGTCAGTTTCAATCCTCATTATCTTGAAAAAGTTCTTAGTGCTCACGTTTACAAAGGACGATATAGTGCAGTCGGCAATAGATGTCAAGGTTTTCCGCGGTGGCAAAACGTATCGCTTCCACGGTGAAACTTTTTTTGGAAGAGGCAGAGAAAGATTTTTCACCATTTGTTACTTCTCTTCAATAGAAATGTCTTCATCAAAAAATGAAATTCCCACTGTGATGCCATGTAGGTACCACAGATGGTTTTTGAAAGCATTTGCAGCTATATCTGATACTTCCTTGTTACGCCCATAGCAGGGGGTCGCAACGCAGTGCTGAGAGCGCGGCCTATGCGCGAGCCCCGGAAGTCGC
>NW_026267511.1:111684-113632 GCF_000697945.3 Frankliniella occidentalis | reverse complement strand
TATAATCGTTATTTTTAGTTTAGGAGGTGCCGGTTCGACAACAAATACCTATAAAGCACTTCGCCAATGTGTCTCTTACCTTTTTATCGAAGGTCTGATGTGGGTCGGGCATTATTTTGTCTGAAATACTGAAAGTAATGGACCAGTGCGACGGGGTCTCCTCAGCGCTCGCAAATAGTTTTGTTCATAACAAGATAAAAGACGCGAAATAGGTGAGGTCTTCTTATATTCCAGCTCCTTGTGACCTGCGGCAACGTATTGAAAACTTTCCTTAACGATTCTTGTATGGCAAAGTATTTTAAACATGGTTAATCTGCAGTGAGGAGCACTGAGCGGTGGTTTGAACGGCTGGTTCGCGCCGTCCGGGCGGCGACTTCCGGGGCTCGCGCATAGGCCGCGCTCTCAGCACTGCGTTGCGACCCCCTGCCCATAGTTAACGATATCCCGTACAAGGTTTAAATCAGTTTGTGGTGCTTTTGCGGCCAACCTTTCCGTGTACCATGGTCTCAGGTACGTACTCACAAAAAACAGATTTAACTCGCGAATATTACTGAGTATACCCGCATCAACCACAAATTCTCCTATACAAATTCCAAAAAAAAATGTTTTATGCAATAATTATAAAAATTCGGAAAAAGATTTAAAAATCTGGTTCGTACCTGTCAAAGCAAACATTTGAATGGTCAGGCAATAGATTATCCTGGCCATAAACCGCACCGACGACACCGCTATCGGTGGGCTAAAGCGGATGGGTTTAGGAAAAAATGGATTTTCCCCCATAAATATTATTACAAGTTGCAACAGTTGTTTGTAGTCCGCGCGTGTGTGGGGTTTCTGAAACAGAACACAGTAGGCAGGCGAATGAACAACTGTGCGCTCAGCATTTTGTAATTAGCAGTATGACCGGAATAACTACCTCTAACGTCTCACGTGCGAAGGATAGTATGCTCTCCCGCCGACTTTGCAGAAAATCTGCGCAGCCGGGGTCACTTATGGCTGGCATGAAAGACTGGTGATTCATGTCACCCCATCGCTCTTGCAGTGATTTACAAAGGACACCAATATCGGGACTTGTGGATTTCTCGACGAGTTTATCAAATAAAGCTTTTGGGATGAGTTAAAGATATGGTGCCTACATGCCAAATAAATTAGATCTTTCTCCAGAGCCTTCTCAATACGAGTTGCCGCTCTTATGTTGTACCCCGTGTTACCCTTTGGGGTGTCTGAGCATAGCGCCACAATATCATCAGCGCAGTCCCATTCCCTCACGCAGCGGACGACCTCTGCTGCAGTGTGTTCACCGGAACTGCTCTCGATGATATTGCCTCCGAGCAGTTGGTTAACATCATTACCTGCAAAAATAATATTACATTAGGAACGCTGCCAGTACCCGCCCCCTCCCCTCCCTCTCGTGGTTTCCCCGTTACGTACCAGTCACAATTACGGGAAGGCGTTCGACATTTTCACGGCGCCCGCCAAGAACTAGTGGAACCACCATGATCCCGTCCCAATGCACCACAAGGTTTTTCCCCTTGTTCTTCTTAAAGTTTTCCCGGATCTGGCGGGCTCTGGTGGCGCGCTCTTGAATGCGTTTACGCCATAGCGTTGTCCGGGCACACTTTAACTTCCTTAAAGGCACGGTCGTAGCAGACGACACAGCAGCGGCCACAATGTGAAACGCATTCCGGCTGCTGCTCCCACCTTTGTCTAGGTAACCTAGAAGTTGGGGGCTGTCCCCGACGGATAAAGAGGCATCCGACTCCCTCTTCACTGTGCCTTCTGACATGACGTCGGTGTCAACATCTCACTGTTCCAGTTCAAAGTCCGTGTCTGAAGTGTCGGACTGTGACTCCTCTTTAATCCCTGTAACGAAACGGTGTATCAACAATTTGTTATACGTATCGCCCCCCCCCCTCTACTTGCCAGCGGCCAGCGCGGTACTCCCCCC
>NW_026267511.1:110121-110769 GCF_000697945.3 Frankliniella occidentalis | reverse complement strand
TCTGCACTGTTTTTGTTTCTCTGTTCGCGTCCGTGAGCCACCTATTCCGGAGGGCAAGGGCAACCACACGAGCGCACTGGGAGAAGGTCTTGTCCGTCTTTTCAGTATAGAAGTACAACATTCGCATTACATCACGACCCGAAGGCAAACTTGGCCCAGCTGAGGGCAAAGGGGGCAAGCATGGGACACGGGGGCCGCCAAACACTTCGATAAATAAGTCCACCAAATTAAAAGTGCAACCACCAGACAGAGAGCGAAAACAATGGACCAGTACCACAAACACAGCGGTGTTTATTAGGCCACTGCCGCCGCTCTCTCAGCTGGGCTGTCACCTGTCATCGGCCGGCCGGCGCCGGCCGGCCGCCCAGCCCATGCGAGCGCGCGCGATGTGGATGCAGTGCGGCGAGTGGAAGGGTCACGCTGCGGCGAGCGCACTATACAGCGTCCCGCCCATCCGGCGCTATTGTTTGGCGCGCTCCGCTCAAACGCGCTGACCGCCACTCTGGCATGTCTGCTCGCCTTTTTGGCGTGATGCAGGAAAACGATAACAACGCTCGGCATGGGGGGTTCGATAGGCCTATGGCCCCGCTACATTTCCCCGCAATTGGTAATCGCCCCCGATGAACGGTACTCGTACCCGAGCGACAT
>NW_026267511.1:102623-103386 GCF_000697945.3 Frankliniella occidentalis | reverse complement strand
TATATGTATATATGTGTGTGTGTGTGTGTGTGTGTGTGTGAGCTCTGCAGTGAGCGGGCGTCCGAAAGCGATAGTGCGAGTGAGAAGCTTGCGCGGTGCCATAGCTCCCTGTCACTTCAATCCGCTTTCGGACGTCATGTAGGTGTCCGATGCCTGCTCGCTGTATTGTTCTTGTCCTTAATGTATCTTTTTGCGTGATATTTTTGTGAATTAGCCTTTTAATTATTACTTTTACAATTGAACACAATTTTTGGCGTGGGCGCTGGGCAGCGCCCGCGTGGAGCAGACTACCAAAAGCAAGGTGTTCATTGTTGGGCTGTTACCCAGACGTGGCTCAAAATGCAACAGGTGGTGTTCAACGATCTCCCGCTTCCCCCCCTGCGCCGCGGTGTATGGTAGAAACGGGTGCGTTTAAAAATTGTTTTAACGTCCTGGTGTAACGGAACACACCACCCCGTTCCATTTCAAAATTCGCGCGCCTGCTGCGCGGCGGCCAGCAGCGGCCAGCAACGTCGTTCCGCACAAGTGGCGCCACCAAGCGGCGGCGGCGGCAACCACGCCAGTCTCCCGGAACGCGGAGCCAAGTCAGTCACGGAGCGAGAGCGGAAGCGAGCGGGCGGCACGTCGCGTCTGTGTGTGTGTCGGTCCGGCGGAAGTCGAGTCCGCGTATCATACTGTATCTTCGCAGTTTTTCGCTGAGCGAAGCTCAGTTCAAGTCGATGAGGGGTCAGGCGATGTCTCCGTCGTGAGTCTGTCTGTCTGT
>NW_026267511.1:100988-101868 GCF_000697945.3 Frankliniella occidentalis | reverse complement strand
GTTGGTATGTTGGCAGCACTGCACTCGAGTGGGTGAAAAGCGCTGGCGGCTCCGGCGCTCACTTCGCGTCTTTGATACTTTCTCACAAGTGATTAAATTGTCAGATCGTCAAACTGGGCGTGATATTTTTAGTTTTAGAGTTGCGGAACTGGACCTACGAAGTTTCGCGAGTGTCCGGTGAGAAGAAACGAAAGTGATATTTCAAATGGTTTACGTGTTTACTTACGTAAGTTGGAGGGGGGAGGGGGTACTGGTTCGGAAAAAGTGTGAAAAGGTAACTATTGTTTCGAGTTCATCTTGACAAAAGAAAACGAAAATGTTTTATGCTCCAAGACGATCGGAATCGAAATGGTAGAGTTATTGCCCCCCAAATTGACTATTTGGTCGTTTTTGCATACATTTACCCCTTTGGAGGCTAATAACTTTGCCATTTCGACTATGATCGGCTTTGAGCATAAGACATTTCCTTTTTAATTCTGAAAAATGAATTCAAGTCTTGTATTACACTTTTAATTTTGTAATTTCTAAAAAAATCCTAATTTTCAATTTTGTTATTTTAACAAAATGGAATGGTGTTTACTAGTAGAATGATTGGAAGTCACCTAATCTTTCAATAGGACTTGTCAAAACGATTTTTAAACACAACTTATTTTTACGATAGCCATGGACTTGCATAGGACCGAACAATATTATAGCCAATCTCGCAAACTCAGGTAGGATAGGACCATCGAAATCAGAACTAAGTATACAATTTTCTTAAATTGATAAGTTTTGTCTGCAGTCACATTATGTTTAATGATATCCAATAAAATGGTGGGAGCATTGAAATTAAACTCTTTGATACGATACATTATAGAACTTTCAATGAAATATACTTCAG
>NW_026267511.1:92717-94218 GCF_000697945.3 Frankliniella occidentalis | reverse complement strand
CTATAACTGGAACTCTGATAATTCTATGTAGCCTTGACTGTCTTTTCTTATACGTGTAGTACCTGTACTCTAGTTTTGTAAGAAAAAGTGAAATAAAATAATAATAATAATAACTTGTAACCACCCTGTATTTTAGGGTTCTATTCTGACAAGTTGTTTCTGTACTCTTTTGAGTCTCTTCTTCATTGAAGGTTTTTGCAGTGAATCTGCCCTAGTGCTTTTTCTGAGTGTTTATACTCTTTTATTAAATCAGAGTCACCTCCGTACGTTTTATGTACGTTATTGTTTTGTTCAATGAATTTGGTGGCTTAGCCAAAATAAATAGCTTTTTTGGTACTCTGTTAATTTTTGGATACTTATATCAATTTTTGCAACATCCCTCTTTTTTGCATTCATCAATATCTCGCACTTGAGTCGTCAGAACCCGGAAGAGCAACGCTTTATCCTGACTCCAGAACCTTTCAACCGAGATATCGTTACACTAGAAAGTACCCGTTCCTTGGTGGTATGATTCGTGGCACCCTGGCACCCGAGGGGGGAATGACTCTGAGATTACGTGTACAACGGATTACGCCAGATTACACCGGATTACGTCGGATTTCCCCAGACCCCCCCCCCCCTGTCATTATGCCAACACGTTAGTGCTTCTCTTGACGGCGCGAAGTCAAGTGACTTAACGAATTAATCTTATTGAACTTTACAAATCATTTGTTCTCGTTTTACAAAATGTTTCGTAGTCAATATATCATGAATGATTCTTCCTCTTGCTCTACAAGTTATCCGTAACGTCACAAATGATTTGTAAATTTAGGAAGGATTCGTACTTCTGTTAAGCCAGCCCTTTAGCTTCAAAAAACGCAACATAGGACCCTAGTGAAAAACTGAAAATCGGTCTAGGGGCTCGTAGACCGAAAACTCGACCTTGAAGTTGTATAACAGAGCTCTCTGATGAAAACAAGATGTGAACGAAATTTTTCCGTCAAAATTTGAGGCACCTGGAACTTTTTCCGTACAGGCCTGAGACCTGTACGGGAAAAGTTCCAGGTGTCTCAAATTTTGACGGAAAAATTTCTTTGACATCTTTTTTTATCTGAGAGCATTGTTCTAGAACTTCAAAGCGGTGTAGGCTGCATAATTTGATGACTTTTGTGCAATTTGATGCAATTTGGGCTTAAATTGATACCTGGCCGGCACTGCGGGCCGGGGGCGCTACATTCGTGCTACTTACATCGTCAAAGCTGTCCAGTAGAGGGTAGCGTAAAAAACGTTAACAATTCTTGTTAACCATAAACGGACCCTTAGTAAAGAAAATTTTCTATTTTATAGTTTCGAGCAATATCTTTTTAATATAGAAGTTTGCGCCGCGTCATAGCGCCCTCTCACTTGTACAATCTGCTTCTCGACGCCATGTAGGCATTTCATGCCTGCTCGCTGCATTGTTCTTGTTCTTGATGTGTCTCTTTGCGTGATATTTTTTTGAATTAGCCTATTATTACTTTTA
>NW_026267511.1:90135-92667 GCF_000697945.3 Frankliniella occidentalis | reverse complement strand
GTTGCCTACCTACTAGGCGGACCCTCATTCGGCATAGTTTTATTCTATATTTTTTGTGTCTTCTATAAATTTAATGCACTTCGCTCAGCTACCCCGTGCACAATGTTAACGCACGGGGCCCTACGTATTCATTGTTTTTACAATTGGTTTCCTCCGCTTCTCGTCGTCCGTCATGGCACCTACACCAAGCCCTTCGGGTATGTTACAATCCACATCGTTGCTGTGACGTCATCGGCCGGCCTCGTTTTGACCCCGATCTTGTTCTTCTTTAGGGCTTCCGGTGTTTGCCATACCGTCAAAGTGTCTAATTCCGGACCAGCAGGGTAAATCCGGACACTCCTTTTTGCATTTTTACAGCAAATTACACAATGCAGGTTCATAATTTAGATAGATACTTTTCCGGGAGGCTCTGGAGATTTAAATAATTAGTAGTTTCATATTTTAGAGCCGCCGAGAGCAGTGCAATTTGAATAATAGGACCCGACCAGTACACACACTGTGAAGCGGTACTTCAATGCGTGTGCTGCATAGCACCAATGCTAAGCCGCGGTCACTAGATACAGCTTTAACGTCACACGCTGTAGTCGAAAATTTTTAATATCCTGCAGACTTTTGCGCGTAATTTTGATTGTACGGTATTTCAATCGATCTCTCACTTACAAATCTTAGTAAAAAATGCACTAAATTTTCAATTTTGACAGAGTCCTGTGAGGTAAAGATTGTTGCACACTTTTTTCTTATGGCGTATTTTGAGAAACCAATGACCTTCTACTAAAATAGCACTGACTTTTGCAGAAGTTGCTTAACTTCTGAAATGGACCAATTTTGCCTCGAAAATTTCAATATCACTCTGGTTCCGCAGTTACGGGTTAAGTTGGTGTGTACTGGCACGCAGCTGCAGTGCAGTATTGGCATATCGACCTGTTCTACTGCCCATTAATATCAAAAATAGGGACTGTCCGGATTTGCCCCGGCTTCGGGTTTAAATCCGGACGGGGTTTCAGAGGCTTGTGCAGGTGAGCTGGCGCAAAGAAAATTTCCTCTCCAGATGGAAAATATGTATCTTGGCGCCTAGTTTCTAGAATCCGCTGGAATTGTTCATACCCCTACCGGTTTTAGAAATATTGAGGAAAAACGGTCAAATTTGTCCGGAATATGACACTTTGACGGTAGTTTTAGCTGTGCCTCGTTTCAACGCCATGCTCGGCTAGGCGCTATGTCGCCTATGGATCCTACCCGTCTGCTGGCCACGGCGCTGCCGTTTCGGCCAACCCAAGTTCTTCTGATGCGCTCGCCTGAGTAGCGCCCCCCTCCGCTGCCCCCACCTCCTGGCTGTCTCCGCGTCGAGCGTCCAGAAGGGGCGCTCGTCAGCAAATTATGTGAACAGCTTTGTGTGCCATTGTGCTTGTCAATTTTAATTGTATTTTCTCACCGGTTGTAAATAGTGCTGTGTGTGCACTAAAATATGAAATGTTGTGAATTGTGAAATGTGAAGTGTGAAGTCAACATTGTCATCCCCGGTGAGTTACTCGGCTTTGCCGTATGTTCAGATTGTAATCTGATTGTTTCTTGTCTGTAGTTTATATCTAGTTAGTATTGTGGGCCCACGTTTATTCGCTATATTTATTCGCTGTGTATAGCGTTTGTTTGTTCAAAAACATGAAAACAATAATGCACTTGTCTTTGATAACAAGGCGGTGAACATGGCAGTGAAGTGTTTAATTTGCAAAGAAACTGTTGATAAAAGGCGAAAAACGGTTGGTTATCTCGAATGTGTTAAGCTAAACTGTGCTAATTCAGTTCACATAGACTGCACAACACTCAATCCTAAGTACATTGAAAAACTAAAGCAAGATTTTCAATGTGAAGAGTGCAAAGCCATCGACCTAACCTACAACCTAACCTACAATCACGTGCCGAATGTGTCAACCGGCAATACCAATGACAGTTCTCTGAGTGACAACAGTGTTAACAGCAGTGTATCAACTCCCCCTTTATCAGCTATTCAAGAGGACAACTCTCCTGAAAAGGACAGTGACTCTGAATATGACACCTCCAGTGGTCAGACAGTAATTGATTTCTGCGAAAATGAGGCATGCAACTCGACAAGAGTACTTCTATTGGACAGAGTAGCATCACTGGAAAAGGAGTTGTCGACAATAAAAACTCAAGATAATATAACCAACTCAAAAGAAATCCTCAATCAACTTGTGAAGATAACAGACGGTCTTAAAGAAGTCAGAACGGAAGTTGCTGAGCTCAAGAAAACTAACTCCATCATCATGGAATTCCATAAGAACCCACCCAATCCACAAGCCAATGAGGACAAACTACTAATCAAGAAAATGGATACAAAAAAAAAGAAGTTTCTCTTCTAACAAGGTAAAAATGTGTGAAGGAAATATCCTGAAATTACCGAAAACAGTTGCAATAGCTCACTGCGTAGCACAGGACCTAAAAATGTCCGATGGGCTAGCCCTTCATATCAAAAATAAATATAAAATAGATACCAATGAACTCCTGCAACTCAAT
>NW_026267511.1:89826-90085 GCF_000697945.3 Frankliniella occidentalis | reverse complement strand
ATATACAATTTTTCGACATAAAGCCCTTTTTACGATTTAACACTAGAACCGCGGCAGGGGTCATTTTGACCCTTTTCGATTTTCAAGTTATAATTTCTATGTTTAATTTTTTTCTCGTCGGGTTGAATATTTTTGACATCATGTAATATGATGACAAATCTTTTGACACAAAATCCCGAAGCTGTACGACTATTTTTGTGGAAGTTGTGAAAAGATATACCTAAAACCGCGGCAGGGGTCATTTTGACCCTTTTCGATT
>NW_026267511.1:89082-89646 GCF_000697945.3 Frankliniella occidentalis | reverse complement strand
AACTTGGCAGTGGGTTAGATAAAATACCCTGGGCTAGTACCATGAAAATACTCAAAAATATATGTAACGAGTCCGACCTTGAAATAATAGTTCTCGCGCTACCCAGAAAGGATGAAATTGCCTTTAAAGCCAATGTGAAAAACAGAAATCTAAAGAAGAAGTTAAACACAGTAGACACCACAATCAAATTGATTGGGGATAGTCATGTCAAGGGACTATCCGAACAAATACTGCCCTTGATTCCTCCCACAACTATTGTTGATTTCTCAGCCAGTGGAGGTGCTACTACAGAACAAGTCAACCAAGATCTAAATATTCATACTTCTGATCTTACAAATAATGATTACCTGGTATCTATCTCTGGAGCTAATGACATCCAGTTTACCAAAAATGGCAAATGCATAGGCATCAACATATATGAAGAGGACAAGAAGAATGTTCTCTCTCAATCAGGCCATACTAATGTTTTACTACTCAGCACCCTCTCTTATACGGCTCACTATAGAGACGGAAAAATTAGAAACGCCCCCCCCCCCCCCTCGCTTCTCCTGTAGAACAGGGCAG
>NW_026267511.1:83419-87372 GCF_000697945.3 Frankliniella occidentalis | reverse complement strand
TTTTATCGAGATAAATAACACCTCAGAGCATACAGAATAATTATCGCAAAAAGCATTTAACGTACACATACTTGTTTCCAAGACCATTTACAGTGATTATTACTCCGAAAATTTCACATTTACGCTCAAAATGCGGCAGGGGTCAGCATGCCATGCACACTGTAGGAACAGTGTGCCATGCACACTGTTTAGTTAACAGTGATGGTGGTTGCTGGTTGACAACAGAGTCCTGAGTGTGTGTGTTATACTACATACCGCGGGCCAGATGCCTGACAACACACCTTTCGCCACCTTTCGCGACGAGTCGTAACAAACGCAGCTCCTTGGCCTCTCCCAGAGCGTTGACATCAAGGGTCTCGCCGCGGACATACACGGCTACAAACTTCACCCGCGGTATAAGGCCCTCAAGACCCGCTCCACTCCAGGTAGCGCCCGGATGGGCCGCCCTTCTTGCTTTGGACTATGCTGCATTGAACAGCAGGCGCTGGACTCTTGCCACTCTCCAAAGCTTACTTTTGGAGGCGCACTGGGCCAGCCGGCCGATGAAGTGGTGAGCGGAGTCTGCATCTTCACTCAGCACGAGGTCGGCCTCCTTGCGTCACCACACCATGACCCGGTCGCACCGTCCAAGATGCCGTACGCCTCGTTCGCCTCACAGGGGTGGACCATATCCCTGCACTGTCAAAAATTTTTGTGGAGATTTACAGAAAAAGTCTGGGTATACCAGTTGCCATGTAAAAGCCTGGTAAAATTACAGGAGTCTGGAAAATTAAAGACACTGGTAAAACTAACCCCACAAAATTTCTGTAAAACTGATACCAAACGTTTCTGTAATTATGTTTACGAACGTTATCTGTAATTTTTACCCACATTCTTCTGACGTAATACATGCAAGAAAAAAAAAATTTCGGCGGCTGTTTTCTTGTTCTATATATTACACGATCAACCGCCTACGAGTTTCATTGGCGAAACTACTTATACCGCCTGTACGCCAGGTGGGTTCGAACCCCCGACCTCTTGGTCGTGAGCCCGATGCCTTGCCCATTGCGCTACGGCGAGCTATGTGGGGGTAGCCCGTCCGCACTTCATCTGTTGCTTCCGACTGTCCACGCGGCTTTCCATACGGTTAACTGCCCTCTTGATTAGTGATTATCACAACATTGGGTTTCTTTCGTTGTTTGTTGTTAGAATGCACTAGACTTCAACATTGGGCAAATTTTGTGGCCAATTTTAACCGTATTTCTTATGTGTTCGAAAAATAACAGAAACATTCATCGCTTCCTGTCGCCTCTCACTCCGACTCAACTCTCTCTCCCTGGCGTCCAGCAAATAATTCCCTCACCATTTGTCCATTGCCTATCTCTTTCTCCGCTCAGTCATCCTTGACTCCAGTTCTGTTCGCCACTGATTCAAATGACTCATTGACCGGAATGTTCAACCCCACGTACGCTGCTTATGTCGGAACGGATGACAGTGGGCTGAACATCCTGACACTATCAACAGCTAATTGAACTGAAAATTGTTTCATAATTTGACAGATGATTTTTGTTTTGTTTTTGTTTTATTTATTTGACATAATTTATTTTCATATAGTCATGCAATGCCTAAAGATATGTGTATTTGAAAAATTATTTACATTCAAGAAGTTTGAATGGAAAGATATATAATTTGGTTTGCCAAACACACTGTTTCTATGTGCTGCTCCCGCCTCTCTCCACACCTTAAAGAAACGGACACTTTAAAAACACACGGGTGGCTCCTGGCCGCGTCGCTTTGCCGTGGTCTGCCAGGGAAGACCGATCTAAGACGGCGCCATAGAGGCAGTGCATCAATCTGTGATCAGGAACATCATTAGTCTTTCACCTACATTTAGGTTACAACTCCCTACAACACCATTGAAACTCACCAATTGTGCCTGGGCAGGCGCCTGTGGAGGGGCGATGGCACCCACCACCTGCTCCAGCTGGCCTGGGGCAGGTACATAGCCGGTACCGGCGCCGGCGCTGCACTAGCTGCGCCCGGCCGGGCCGCGGGGGTGGGTGGTCGCACGGGGGCTGTGCGCACCCTGACGCATGCCTGGAACATGAACAACTTGAGTTAGGAGCCGAACACACACGAGCTCGCCTGTGCACACAAACACACACACACACACCACACACACACCTCAGTGGCCGGCTCGGCCGCAGGGGGAACTTCTTGTTTGACAGGGGCCGGCTCGACCGCAGGGGCAACTACTTGTTGATGGACAGGCTCCGGGCTCGGTGGCGGTGGAGGCGGTGGGCTGGGCGGCGGCGTTGGGGGAAAAACGATAGGTGTCGGAGACGCATCAGGCCCAACGACCACCATGTCATACTCCTGAAAAAGACGGTCACAAACGGAAATTAGTTTCTGTTGCACACGTGTGCACGCCCAAAACGGTAGGGGCGTGCGACGCGCACATGCCCATGCACTCTCACACACGCACACACCGCGGACGTCAGGCACGGCGCCAGGCGCAGCAACTCCGAGCCCCGGGCGAGCGTTCGTGTTGCCCAGGGCGTCGACGTGGTGCTCAGCCCGGGCGAGCACGAGGGCCACCAGGCGCAACATGCGACCCTCTGCACGGGCACGACCTGCACCAGGTCCAGGACGAGACGACGCGACGAACGTCGCTGGCCTCGAGGAGCACCATCAGGTGCACCAGCTCCCCGACGTCGGGCGAAAGCTGCTCCAGAATCACGACGAGAGGGTGGGTGCACGGCCCACCAGGACGATGGCCTTCGAGACGAATCAGGGCCTCGCCCAGGCCCCGCCTGTTCAGCTCAGCGCCGCTCCCTTCCCACGGTCGCGCCGGCGAGTTCCGAGAAGACGCGTCTCCCTCCCCCGACCAACACCGACAGGAACTCCTCTTTCAGTGGGACCCATTTCTTGACTTTGCAGCTTATAGCATTAATAAAGAGTGTGTAACACCAAGCGAGTAATACAAATGTGATTCTGCTGTTGCCTTTTTTGGCCTCAAAGCAAGCATGTAAATAGTCGAAGACACTCATGGAGTTAAAAGATCCTAGGACAGCAAGTGATAGTGCCCAGCTCATATCTGTTACTACAACTTTAAAAGGCAAAGAACCAACGGCCTCAGATTTCACCCGTGTCTGAGGTTTCGTCGAGCCAGAGTTTAATGAAGTCTTGGGAATGGGCATTGCCCATCATCTCAGCTACGGGGACACGAGGCTTTGACGAAGACTTTACCACGAGGCTGTAGTTATAAACCACTTTTTCTGGCTTCCGTGGCACTGGCGAAACAAGGCTACCTAAATTGAAATAAAGGAAAAATAAAATAATCATGATGACAGAGATGATTCCAACATCAAACTTGACTACCACAAAAAAATATTCAAGGTAACAATAATACCTGTGAAATCTAAGTATGCTATTTTAGCATCTTGTAAGTTAACTAAAGATGCCATTCGTTTTGTGCTCCAGGCAGTAAGAAACGGCTTGTACATCTGGAAGTACACGGATCCCTCTCCATATTTAGATTCCAGATCATTTCCCCCCAGTACCACAGCTTGGAATAGGTCCTTAGATTTATCATCATTGCAATTGTTTCCACTTGAAATCTGCTGGAGGACTTGCAGTGATGGCACTTCATCAAAATTCCCATTGTCCAGATCTTCTTTTTGTGTGCTTTCCTTCTCTGCTAATAATTGCCTCTGGACTCTTTAAGGGGTATTGGATAAAAGCTCTTTAGCTACTGTTTTGCGGAATTCTCCTCTGCACTGATTTCCAACAGGATCTCCTTTGCTGTGGTCATGCTCTCCCTCATCTGTAAACAAATACAAAGGAATAGGAAACTCATCTGTAAACATTTGTTTGGTTTTCTGTAGAACGTTTCAAGGCAGAAATTAAGAATCATTTTGGAAATTATTACATAATTTATAAGGGGAAACATCCGGAGGTTCCCCCCTGAATAG
>NW_026267511.1:73840-82239 GCF_000697945.3 Frankliniella occidentalis | reverse complement strand
TAATGCTTTTTTAAAAGCAGAAGGGCGGGCTAAAAAAGGAAAGAAATGTTTAAAGAGAACCGAAACAAAATTAAAAAAATTGAAATTAAATCGGAAAATGTATGAAGTTACACTACCTCTACACTTACGGGAGGCAGCGCCTTTCGAACGAAACTATCACCTGCAACGGCACGGAGGGAAGGAAGGGAGGGAGGGAGAGAGGGAGGGGAGGGAGGGGAGGGAGGAGATGGATGGCAAGGGGGAGTGGCGTTATGGAATGCTGCTATCAGCTAGAACGGCCGTCAGGAAAGACTAAAGTGTGGAAGGGGTTCCTTGGACGGGGTGGCGGCGACGACCGGAACCGGGAGGGGGATAATTTCTACAGATTACAATACGTAATGATGGCCCCCGCTTATGCGCGGGGACGCCGGGAGGCGAGGAGGGCACACGAACGGGTGACCGCCAACGACGCACTGCCCCGGCCAACGCTAGGCACCGACGCCTGCCGCGCTGCCGCAGAGGAGGAGGGAGCTGCACCGTCGTGCGCGGCGACCGACCGCGGGAAGGAGGGGGGGGGGGGGGGAGTTTGTACAGACTTCATTACGTAATGATGGCCCCCGGCACGGCTGCGGCCGGCGAGGACAGGCGCACCCACCGGGGTGCCGAGCACCCGAAACGGGGATGGGGTGCGACATGGACATGGACGGGGAGAACAACGACGCCGCCGACGCCGGCCCTCCCCGGTGTGTGTGTGTGGGGGGGGGGGGGCATGAATAGGGCTCGAGATGGGGCCGGGATGTGCTCGGTTGTAGGTGGATGTGCCCCCCAGGACCCCAGCGAGAGGGGCCCGGTGAGCCATATCTCGTGCCGATTTTCGACCAAAAATGATTTCTATGGAGGCGAGGATGACGCGCGCACGGGCGTCAACCGGCCCTTCCAGAGCAAAAGTTAGGGGGGGGGGGGGGATCTAGCCAAACCAACAACGACGTCCTGCCCTGTCCGAGCGAGGCCCACAGACCTGCACGGCGATTCTGCACGGTATTTAGTCGTGCCCTCTCCCTCCCGGTTGCAGCGGAGTGCGACACAGAGGTGAGAAGCGGACCCATCCGGCGCAGCGATCCGGCCCTGTCTGCCCGCCGCAGCAGGCAGACAGACCGGCCACCTCGGCTGGGAAGCGCGTCGCTATGGGGACATCGACAGAGGGACCGCAATTTCTTGAAGTGTGACCCCCCATTCTAGAAACCTGACAGAAGATTCGTCGTCTGACACAGAAGATTCGTCTGAAAGCTCAGATGAAGAGTAGGTTTTTTTCAAATTTTAAAATGTTCTGTTCTAATATCAAAGACGAAGTTGGCTCACATTTTATGACAAATAGTCACGCAACAATAGAGCCCAAAGTCCGTGCCGTGGGCCGCGGCCACGCCGTCGCGGGGAAGGCGCGCGCGCGGCGCGCTCCACGGTTGCGACAAGGGGAAGGCCCAACACGTACGTACAGCGCCAGTGCCTTCCGCCTCCGCCTTCCACTCGTCGCGAAAACCTCAGGGCTAGGCTGTCTGAGTACGAACGCAACCCTTCATTCCGTTCCGAACGCAGCTGCTGCAGCGCGCTCTGCTCGCTGTCAACTGGACTTGCCACGCCACGCCAGTCAGCCAGTTGTGTCGGTCGGATCGGTCTCGCAACGTCAACAGTGCAGCGTGCAGCTCCAACCTGGACCAACTCGGAAGAAAGGGAGCATCATGTGGAGCGTGTGGCGAAAAGTCAATTTTTCCCGATCGGCGGGCTAGTACACCGGTTTCATTTATTGTGTCAGCTGCAAGGAGGTACGGCCGTACCAATACTCCAAAGGTGAGTGCAGACTACTGATAGTGCTGTTCTAGGGTGTGATGTCCGTGGTAATTTCAAATAAAAAACGGTTCTTGAGATACGTGCATGTAAAGTTAATAATCAGGCTAAAAAGTTTGGCGAATTTTCAATTAAATTCGCGTAAAACGACCTTCAAACTACCTACGGGCAGCTAAAACCAATGCAAAACCTAATCTAGGGATGAAAACAACAACACTTTGAAGCGCCATTGAAATTTGAGTGTATCACCGGAAAAGCTTCCCTTGTTAGGCCCGCAAGCATGGGTTCAGTAGAGGTTATGCTCATGGGATTTCGCTGTAGAGGGGCATAAACAGGCCGCTTCGACCAAACCGTACCTTATAATAGGCGCTTCGATTCCCCGCAGTAACAGATCAGCTAAAACAGTGACGATGGCTTCAGGGAAACTGATGAAAACAAAACCTCCAGGAGCCCAGAAACGTGGTGGCTACGCAATGACGTCTTGGAGTGGACTGGAAGTGGCGAGGCGAGAGGGCAAATGGCCGCGGAGCGGGCGGATACAGATACTGCTGAGCTCGTTGCGCACGCGCAACCGTCCGCGGGCCCAGAAAGTAGTGCATTACCTCATGAGTTGTGCTGAAACATACTACCGCAGTCATGAGGAGTTTTGAAGAGGACAGTTCGTTATCATATCGGTACTTTGGTTAATTTTCAAGAACACGATATCGCAAATATTATAAATTTAGTTCGTTTTCCGTACGACGTCGGTACCGGCGGAAGCCACAAGAGGGCGCCACCAGCACGTCGAGCCGCTGGGCAGGTGGGCGTGGCCCGGGAGGGAACATCTCCATTCGGTCTCCAGGCCTCCTGAACTGATCTTCTGTGATTTAGCTGTTTTTTTGCTGCTTTGCTGCTTTTTTCTGTCGCGTGTTTTGTGTGTGTTCCCGCCGCTTTCATTTCTTCAACTTCAACTTTCATCAATCATGCCCCGTTGCCGCCAGCAGCGTCAGCGCCGCCAGCCGGCAGCTGCGGCCGTCCCGCCGCCACCCATCAGCTGGCAGGAGTGGTGCGGCTGTTTCAAAACCCTCAAAACAAAATAGAGGTGCATTAATAAATTCTAGTAAGCCCCGTTTTGTCAATAACTTCTAGACCCCGCGTGATGTTCGCTTCACTTCAAGATGATTTCACATCATCTCACAATTTTTGAACGTAGCTGTGTGCTATGCCGGTTTCCTCAGGCGCCGGACGCGACACCATTATATGGCAAGGCCCGAGATACGCTGCGCGCGGTCGGAACCGCTGGTGCGCCATCTAGCGGCGAGTATGTTTTTCTTCTGTGATTCATAGGAAAATAGAATTACTATTTGAAAACGATCAACTCCTCTCGGTGAGTAACCGAGTCACGTTTCCCATCGCCACTGCTAATTTCCACACGACCTCGTGTAAATATAGCATCGCCCTACATTTCAGGAGCTCTTCAGCCACACCCGGCGACAGACAGGGCTGGCACCAGTCGCCGTCCAGCGCCGGTCGGGGCCGAAAGTGGGCGACAACGGCTGGCTAATCGTCCTTCTGGCGCTGACCGTCGCACAGCCGAACCACCACCCAACCAGCAGGAAGGGGGCATGGGAAGAGGCAGTGGTACGTGTCAATAGTCACGGTATTTCACCTCTATTTTGGGTCCATGTTGGGTCTATCTCGCTTTATTCCGCCTTATCATACAAATTAATTCGCTAGTTATTCCCCCCTTCGTTGCTACCCTGTTGCAACCAAACTCAATATCGCCACCTTCCCACTATTTGTCCCACAGAGGCTTTGCAGTGCCTTCAACGGCCGTTGGCACGGCTTCCGCCACAACCGTTCGCGGAGGGAGCTGGACACCCTAGAGGCTTGTGCCATAGACGCGGCGCCCATCGCCAATGGGCGGTGCAGATTGCCCTTTAATCGACGGACCACGAAGGACCACCCTGGCTGGCACCTGCAGCAGGGACGCGGACAACAGTGGTACTGGACGGTCTTCATGGAGACTACCTGCGGCCCCTGCCTCGGCTTCTAATCGGGCATTTAACACGCCAGCTTTTATTCATATAAAAGCCGTTTGTGCCGGCCCTGCTTTTTTCTTATGCCCTGACTTCCACACGTACTACGGTACGTGTGGTTAAATGTTTGCAGCACTTTTGCTTCTCAGGCTTAGTCCCGTATCTCAAGTTTTATCAAGTATTATTACTTATAATTTATTACTTAATGGATTAGTCCCGTATCTCAAGTTTTATCAAGTATTATTACTTGTAATGTATTACTTAATGATGAGCCTTCTTTAGTAACGCTTTAGTTTCAATCTCTCAAGATTTTCTTCCAAATTCAGTTCAAGTTATTCAGCGACAGTCCGTGAGGCAGTGGACACTGCCTTACTCGCCGAGGACATTCATGTGGCCGTCCTCCATGAGACGAAGATTGCGAGGCAGGACATCGTCACGGAGAACTACACCTGGTATGTGGAGGGGGTCCCATGGGGTGGGAAGAGAAGGGTAGCGCTGCTAGTCCGGCGGGGCCACCCGAAGGTACGACTCCGCAGCACGGCTTTGATGGGGCCTGACGACGCCATCGTCATCATGGCCGAGGTGCCCCTCTGGGGAATGCACTTCACCATCATCGGTGCCCACGTCCCCGGGGACGGCACTCCAGGGCAGAGGGGGGCCTTGGACGCCATCAACACCGGCCTCGCCTCTGCACAGGCCCGCCACTGGAAGCTCCTCCTCGGGGACTTCAATTCCCACCTCGCCCCACAGGAGCACCTGAACCACCCGGCGTGCTCGGCCCATCCATCCACCCCGGCGAGACTGGCGCCGCTGGGCGGGCCTCCTCGGCATCGCCCGCATTCATGGCCTCAAGTACTTCACCACCCTCCGCCGCGCCGGGCCTGCAAAGTGACGAGGCAGCGAGGGGGGACCCGTGGACGCCAGCCGGCCCTGACCTCCAAGCTGGACCACATCTTAAGCAACTACCATCGGCTGGCCCGGGTCCAGGCGGCATTCGTCGACATCCACAGTGCAGCAGACAAGTTGGCAAACCTGGGCGTCCCGGACACCGCGGACCTCCCCTGCCAGGCGCTGCTCCCACCCCCGCCGGCGCCCGGCCCTGGTGGCCCCACACCAACCCCCAACCCCCATGAGGACTGGGACACTGAGGCCTTAGGACGCTCCCCCGCGCTGCAGCCCTTTTACCAGGGGGCGATCGCCGTGGCAGTAGGGGAGGTAGGGGCGCGCGGAGAACTGTCCTTGACACAGATCTCGGCAGTCCTGGTCAATGCGGCCAACGCAGTACTCCGTCCTCCTGCAGCCCCCTCACCCCCCGCAGGCGCGCGGACGCGCAGCCCCGGCGGGCGGCTCTGCAGCTGGTCCACAACGCCCCAGATGACCAGCACGCTGTTTACCGACTGCGGGCGGCGTCTGCTAGGGCCAGGAAGGCAGGCAACTGACCGACAACACAAGTTGGAAAAGCTCCGCTTCAAGCTGTACACCATCCAGGGTGCCAGGCCGGCCCGGCGCATGCACCAGCTCTACCGCTTCATCCGCCGCGTCCAACTCCAGGCGTGCGCCAAGATGGCTCTCGTCGGGGACGGCCCCGGGCCCGGACAGGCTCCCGGGCGAGCTGCTCGGCGTCGGCGAGCTCCTTCCCAACGGCCTGGACCACCTCCCCCTAACATCCCATCCCTAAGATCCCCAGACCGCTGGAGATGGACGAATTCCACACTCTCTCGCTCTGCGCCGCCATCTACAAGATGATCGCCCCTGAGCTGCTCGACGTGCTCCAGACAATAGAAGCCGCCTCTGCCCCACTACCAGGCCGGGTTCCAGGCCGGACGCTCGACCTGCGGGCACGTCTTCATCGTAAGGAAGTTGCTGGACGCGTATTGGCAGGTTGGCCGCCCTGTGCACCTACTTGCTCTTGACATTAGGGCAGCCTCCCCCTTTGTCTCCAAGGCCAGCGTTGTGGAGGGGCTCAGGGAGTCGGGCGTGCCTCCAAGCCTGATCAACTGAGTCCTGGCGCAGGCCCTCACGGACCGTACCCATGTCCGCTGGGGGGTGGCGGCGACGACCACGGTCACGGTGTTCCACGGGCGCGGGGTGCGCCGGCGCTGCAGAGCTTCTTTATTTGTTGTGGTGTTCCATATGGTGACCCGCCGGACCGTCGCCCCCTGCGGCGCTACTGTCTGAACTTCACGGCTCTGGGATGGTCCCAGTGCTGAGCGCCTACGCGGACGACGTACTGGTGCTGTCAGACGAGCTCCAGGACCTCGTCGACTTCTTGGCTGCTTTCCGGGCCGGGCTCGTGGACGTCGGCCTAATGTACCACGGGATTTGGACTTCAGTACGAAATTCCACCGGCGTTCGTCTTCTAGAAGGCTAAGAAGCAAATATACCGAGTTGGGACCGAATTGGGGTTTTATATCTACGTCTCCTTGTTAGACGAATTGTCGCAGTGTAATAATTTTGATCAAGACCGTTGAATACGAAATACAAAGTACCGTAAATCCATCGGTTACCCACCTCTGATTCTACTGTTGCTCCTTGAATAGGATCGGAGCTGAGAGGGTCACGGACCGGGGTCTGCCCGAGGCTACCGACTGGGCAAAAGGGAAACCCATGGCTTAGTGACTTAAGTAGAGTTGTCGGGTGCCATCCGGGTAGCCGGCGGCTTAGCACAGGGGTACAGCACCCGAATAGTAAACGGAAGGTTGCCGGTTCTACTCCCCTCGTGGAAATTGTTTTTTCCCCCTTGGCGCAACTTAATTGGCTGAGCGATTAGCGAAGCCCATAACTCCACTGACCCGAAAAGTTTCATTCTGTTTGTTTGTTTGTCTGTTTGTCTGTTTGTCTGTCTGTCTGTCCGCACGATAACTCGAGAAGGAATTGAGATAGCGATCTGGGAATTTAAGGGTCGTTTTGTACCATAAAAAGACAGATCGAGTTCAAAGATGAGCATTCTAGCTCAAAAATTGGCCTTTTAAAAAATCAAAAACTACAGGTCGCAAAATGTTTCTTTATCAAATATTTTTTTATGGGTACCTAGGGGGTAACTCGGCAAAGTAGAGCCCTTTGGGCACAAATTTCGTCCGTTTGGCTCTATCTTGTACCGTTTAGGTGCTAGGGGGCATTTCTTGACAAAAATGAGCCGAAAATGATCAAATGGTCGATTAAATCATTAAAAAGACTTCATTTCGAAAAATTGTGTACTCCTATTACCCCGTCTCGGGTGCCAGCGCCGCAGGCCTAGCTATATGTGCGCCAGGCGCGTCGCAGCGTAACAGTGTTTCGTGAGATATCGCGAAGCCTGTTACGCGAGACGAGGTGTGGCGTACATATAGCTAGTTATTTGCTGGTGTGGGCAATACCTTTTCAAGAAATTACAGCGCTCGGTTACTAGCTTTATTGGCTGAGCGATAGCGAAGCCTATTACTCCACTGATGATCAAAAGGTTTCGCGTCTGTTTGTGTGTGTGTGTTTGTCTGTACGCACGATAACTCGAGAACGAATTGAGCGTAGCGACCTGGGATATTCAGGGTCGTTTTTGGCTGAGCGATTAGCGAAGCCCATTACTCCACTGACCCGAAAAGTTTCATTCTGTTTGTGTGTTTGTGTGTTTGTTTGTCTGTCCGCACGATAACTCGAGAATGAATTGAGATAGCGAACTGGGAATTTTAGGGTAGTTTTGTATCACAAAAAGACAGATCGAGTTCGAAGATGAGCATTCTAGCTCAAAAATTGACTTTTTAATAAATCGAAAACTGCAGGTTGCAAAATGTATTTTTTTCAAATATTTTTTTATGGGTTCCTAAGGGGTAACTCGTCAAAGTAAAGCCCTCTGGGCAAAAATTTCGTCCGTTTTGCTCTATCTTGTACCGTTTCGGCGCTATTGGGCATTTCTTGGCGAAAATAACGTGCAAAAGACAAAATGGTCTATCAAATCGTTAAAAAGGCTTCATGTCACAGAATGGTAAAGGGAGTAATACTTTAACCACACATTGCGGGTCGCACCACACCCTCTTTTGGGCTTAAAGGTCCCTAGAGTATCTAGTATCACTAAAACGTTGATTTTTACATAACAATCTGTCCATAGTCGAACTTTTAATGAAAACCGTTACCGAACAGCAGAAGTTTCATGTTCCTAATTTTTGAGTAATGAGACACCGACAAATGGTTCGAGTATGTCAAATTTAGGGCCTGGAAGGCCCTGTTCCCCTACCACCTGTCCTTAACTCGTCTCGGGTGTCAGCGCCGCAGGCCTAGCTATACGTGCGCCAGGCGCGTCGCAGCGTAACAGTGTTTCGTGAGATATCGCGAAGCCTGTTACGCGAGACGTGGTCTGGCGTACATATAGCTAGTGTATCATTGGCTGAGCGATTAGCGAAGCCTATTACTCCAGTGATGATCAAAAAGTTTCGCGTCTGTTTGTCTGTCTGTGTGTCTGTTTGTCTGTACGCACGATAACTCGAGAACAAATTGAACTAGCGACCTGGGATTTTCAGGGTCGTTTTGTACCGTAAAAAGACGGATCGAGTTCGAAGAAGAGCATTCTAGCTCAAAAATTGGATTTAA
>NW_026267511.1:70219-73559 GCF_000697945.3 Frankliniella occidentalis | reverse complement strand
GTGTTTCGTGAGATATCGCGAAGCCTGTTACGCGAGACGTGGTCTGGCGTACATCTACCTTGTTGGCTGAGCGATTAGCGAAGCCTATTACTCCACTGATGATCAAAAAGTTTCGCGTCTGTTTGTCTGTGTGTGTGTGTGTTTGTCTGTACGCACGATAACTCGAGAACGAATGGAGCTAGCGACCTGGGATTTTCGGGGTCGATTTGTATCATAAAAAGACAGATCGAGTTCGAAGATGAGCGTTCTAGCACAAAAATTGGATTTTTAAAAAATCGAAAACCATAGGTCCCCAAAATGAAGTTTTTTAAAAATATTTTTTAAATCTTTTCTAAAGGGTAACTCATCAAAGTAGAGCCCTACGGGCGAACATTTCATCCGTTTGGCTCTATCTCTAACCGTTGAGGCGCTAGTGGGTGTTTTTGACGAAAATAAGCGAAAAAATGTACAACTCTGCATGCTTAGTCAAAGTGACGGACCGTGGACGGGCCGGAGGCCCGTATCTTTGTGTACACTTTTGCACTACCTGACTCGGGTGTCAGCGCCGCAGGCCTAGGTAGATGTATGCCAAGCGCGTCGCAGCGTAACAGTGTTTCGTGAGATATCGCGAAGCCTGTTACGCGAGACGTGGTCTGGCGTACATCTACCTAGTTATTTCATAAGCAGCCCCAGTCTTGATTGGCTGAGCGATTAGCGAAGCCCATTACTCCACTGACCGGAAAGGTTTCATTCTGTTTGTTTGTCTGTCTGTCCGTCTGTACGCACGATAACTCGAGAAAGAATTGAGATATCGATCTGGGAATTTCATGGTCGTTTTGTATCATAAAAAGACAGATCGAGTTCGAAGATGAGCACTCTAGCCCAAAAATTGACTTTAAAAAAAATCAAAAACCACAGGCAACAAAATACTTTTTTTTCCAAATATTTTTTCATGGTCTCCTGTAGGGTAATTCGTGAAAATAGAACCCTATGGGCGAAAATTTCGTCCGTTTTGTTCTATCTTGCACCGTTTGGGTGCTAGGGGGCATTTCTTGACAAAAATGAGGTGAAAATGACCATATCGTATAAAAAATACTTAACATCGACAAATTGTATATACACTTCTGTTAACTCGTCTCGGGTGTCAGCGCCGCAGGCCTAGCTATATGTGCGCCAGGCGCGCCGTAGCGTAACAGTGCTTCGTGAGATATCGCGAAGCCTGTTACGCGAGACGTGGTCTGGCGGACATATAGTTAGCAGCTGTTTTGTGAGCCACACACCGAAATTCTTTCGTCATATTTACATGGTTCAGTGATACACCACCGAATGGACGACTTGCCCAGAGTGGCGGAGCGTAGCGCAAAGGAGAAGCGCTGCTGGTTGCGGGAACCAAAACAAAGTACAAGGAGACAAAATATCGCGGAAATATTTATTGAAATCGACTCGGCAGGTATGAAAACGTAGATACGGTATGTTTCCATGATCGAATGCTTGCTGTATGTCAGGAGAACAGAGAAACTTGCTCGCCGTCTGCTTTGTTTTGGTTACTCCCAGCTACGCTCCGCAACTCTGGGCAAGTCGTCCATCCCGTCTATGTGTATGCCTTGCGGAAGAGGCTTCACATCGCAGGGCTCTAAATAGGGTATCCAAAACGGAAGTAAAAAGAACAAACTCACTGACTTTTCTGTTTCCGTGATGGCTCTGATAGGTTGAGCTGATCACGTGTCACGACGGCGTTTCAGGTATGAATAACCGCCAGGTCAGTTTCGAGCTCGCCTCCATATGTGAGAGGTTAGAATCGGGCCAAACTACCATGGCAATTTCTCATACTGAGCAGACGGAAACAGATTAATCGGTGAGTTTGTTCTTTTTCACTTCCGTTCTAGATAGCCTGGAACAACCTAATATTACTTACTGTGGCTCCTGTGGATGGCTAGAGTAACTTTTTGATCTTTCCTTCGTTTCGTGTCTCAAGAAATGTTAACCCCCCTAAAATATGTCTTAAATCTATGTTAAAAATCTCCAAGAGTGTGTAGTAATTTTCTGTACTATTACAGGCCGGATTCTGCCTGAACACGGCTAGCCAGCTTACAAACATAAGCAAAATATTCACAAGGGCATATAGATCGGATGCCAAGTTTAGGAGCACGAATAAAAAGGCATGGCTGGGTACAACTTTATTGCAGCAAGTAAGTCTTATAAAGACATGTTCTGCGGGGTGCGCGCTTAGAGAGACTATAAGAAGAGGGGCGACAACTGACAAACGTCAGCACCCGGCGTGTGCATGCTGGGGCACCAAAGCGGGCAGGCCAAGCGCAGCGGCACGCCCGACAGTTGTCGCCTCTCTCCTTATAGTCTCTTTAGCGTCCATTGCGTTGTAGCCAGGTTAAAATTTGTGTTCTTTTGTCAAAAGGGCTCAGAGCAGGGAGACCGCAGTCTTCTAGCGATGCGAGTTCGAGTACATTAACAAATTTGAGAAAGAGCAAGGCACTCCCAACAAACATATCTGTACCCTACACCGCAGACGGAGCTCTTAGCTTTTATACGTACAGGTCAAGCTAACTAAGCACCAATATAATGCAATGCGGGAAGGGGCTATGCATAGAATCTGCAAACTTGTACCCTAGTTACGATGTTTTGCAGGAAGCAAAAAGGTGTTACCCGGTTGGAATATAAGTAACAGAGTATTCCGCAGATATCCCCGTCTAGTCATGGTTAGACCGCAGTGTAGCGCGGCTCTGGTCCGATCTAGGACCGATTGTTGACTCCCTTACCCTCAGGGAATAGGGTGTTCCAGGCCATCTAGAACGGAAGTGAAAAAGAACAAACTCACCGATGAATCTGTTTCCGTCTGCTTAGTATGAGAAATTGCCATGGTAGTTTGGTCCGATTCTAACCTCTCAAATATGGAGGCGAGCTCGAAACTGACCTGACGGTTTTTCATACCTAAAACGCCGTCGTGACACGTGATCAGCTCAACCAATCAGACCCACCACGGAAACAGAAAAGACAGTGAGTTTGTTCTTTTCCTACTTCCTTTATTACCCTATTGCAGAGCTTAGTCCTCATTAGCAAGTGTTGTATGGATGGTACGTCAGGTTTTTTTAGGTACAAGCATGCTTCTGCTAAGCAAAAAATTTAAAATAGGCATCTCTTTAAGCAGTTTTTAGCCCGCCCTTCTGCTTTTAAAAAAGCAATAAAGCGGGCTTATGCAACCGCTCTCGTGTCCGTCCGTCCGTCTGTCTGTCCGTCGTCGGTGTAAGAGGAAGGAGATGAGCTAGAGGTCTGCAAATTTCAGGGTATCTTAGGGGTCACTCCTGGACAACGAAACGCCTGGTGCAAATCCTAGCAACCACCCCTA
>NW_026267511.1:59149-61559 GCF_000697945.3 Frankliniella occidentalis | reverse complement strand
CTAGAGTGCTCATCTTCGAACTCGATCTGTCTTTTTATGATACAAAACGACCCTGAAATTCCCAGATCGCTCTCTCAATTCTTTCTCGAGTTATCGTGCGGACAGACAGACAGACAAACAGACAAACAAACAGAATGAAACTTTTCCGGTCAGTGGAGTAATGGGCTTCGCTAATCGCTCAGCCAATCAGCCAACAATATTACCTTCCTATTGAAAAAATAATTTTGGCAGACTTTAGGATAGTTTCAATAATGTTGGCAAAATTGAATGACAATGAGTGGACACATTTGTCGAAAACAATAAAGCATTCCGGTAAAGCTGGAATGCCGAAGAATGCGGGGAAGAAGAAAACGGAAATCGCTATGCTTTAACATGGTAACTTCCGTTTTCTTCTTCCCCGTATTCTTCTGCATTTCAGCTTTACCGGAATGCTTTATTGCAACATAACATTTGCATAGTCCTCTCCATATTTTTGTGCGCGGCAGGCCAGGACCTTCAGCCGCTGATTGGCTGAGCGATTAGCGAAGCCTATTACTCCAATGATGATCAAAAAGTTTCGCGTCTGTCTGTTTGTCTGTCTGTGTGTGTGTGTTGCACTGTCATCACGATAACTCGAGAACGAATTGAGCTCGCGACCTGGGATTTTCAGGGTCGTTTTGTGTCATAAATAGACAGATCAAGTTAGAAAAAGAGCATTGTAGCTCAAAAGTTTGATTTAAAAAAAATCAAAAACCACACGTCCCCAAAATGACGTTTTAAAAATATTTTTGTTTTAGTGTTTCCAAAAGGGTAACTCATTTAAGTAGAGCCCTATGGGCGAAAATTTTGTCCATTTGGCTCTATCTTTAACCGTTCAGGCACCAGAGAGAGTTTGTTACACGAAAATTACCGCAGAACATTTTTTTTCCCAGATATATGGTGGTTTCCGGTGGGGTAATTCGTTAAAATAAAACCACGAGGGACAAAATTTGTGACTGTTGGGGCCGAATGCCTACTAACGACTCTGCCTTTTGCCCGATTTGGGTGTCAGCGCCGCAGGCCTAGGTAGATGTATGCCAGGCGCGTCGCAGCGTAACAGTGTGTCGTGAGATATCGCGAAGCCTGTTACGCGAGACGTGGTCTGGCGTACATCTACCTAGTTTAGATCAGCAACGACATGGAGTGGTCTCGGTTTTGATCGCCTGGCAACCGGTTTGGGGATCCCAGATAACAAAGAATTTGGAAAACAAAATAGCCAAAGAATAAATTATCAGAAAGGAATTTTACATTTCAAACTATAAATTTATTTCAAAATAATTTGGCTTAAGAAATAAAAATGTACCTGGTCCATCTGTGTATGGATCCTGAGATATGTGGTTGGAATAGGGTATTCCGCTACAACACAATCGGAACCTAAAGAAGAAGCATGACTACCCGATCTGTTTCCTCCTGAACGCTGATTGGCCGAAGATAGCGTGGCTGTGGCTGTCAGCCAATGAGCGCGCAGAGGAAAACAGATCGAGCAGTCATGCTTTTCTTCTTTAGGTTCCAGTTGACTTGCAGCGGAATAGCCAATTGTCTGCCCCTGCCTTTTTGGACTGAGGTTGCTTGAGTTGAGTTCCTCCTGGAACATGTTCTGAAGATCAAGGCCTCCATCCCGAATAACCTTCAATTTACTCGTTCCGGGTGTCAGCGCCGCAGGCCTAGCTACATGTGCGCCAGGCGCGTCGCAGCGTAACAGTGTTTCGTGAGATATCGCGAAGCCTGTTACGGAAGACGTGGTCTGGCGTAATATAGCTAGTTATCTTCGGAAAGCTTTATGACAAGCCTCATCAGCGTGCATATGGCATCCAAAACATATTCTGTGACATGAAAAGCTGTGCTTCGACATATGTCAAAGGTATTGCGAAGGACTCTAAATGACATGCCAGCAGCCAGTACAGAGTCATAGTGACCTGACAAAGTTAAGGTAAAATTAAGTGACATTGTAAACCAAAGAACACCCTCATCCCTGTTTCTGAATTTTCGACTACCTCCTCTTACATCGAACACTAGGGAATATCCGTGAGTCCGGTCGGGCAGGTGATTGGAGAGCAGGTACATCCGAGAACGGAATGACTGTGGTGTGACACGGCGTTCTGCTCGCAGCGTTATTCTAGGATCCTGATTTAGAAGCCTTCGAATCCTGCGCCCTAATATATGCACACATTACAGACCCTGAGATGAATGATTGATTTATTATTGTATGGTAGTAAACAAAAAAGGTACTGGCTGCCACTGCAGGGAATGCCAGCCGACCTCACTCTTGCTACTGGCGGAGCTGCTGCTGTTCTTGTTGTCGCTACTGGTGTTGGCGCACGGCGGAGTTTCGGGGGTGGGCTCGGCAACCGTGCTCCTGCTGTCGCACTTGCTGCAACCGGAGCAGCTGCTG
>NW_026267511.1:55302-59099 GCF_000697945.3 Frankliniella occidentalis | reverse complement strand
GCAACCACCCCTAAGGGGGTGAAAGGGGGTAACAAAGAAATAGGGGTTAATCCAAAAAGTAGAAAAAAAATATTTTTCTTATGGTCTCCTAAGAGGTAACTCGTGAAAATAGAATTCTCTGGGGGAAAATTTTGTCCGTTTGACTCTATCTTGAATCGTTTGGGCGGTAGAGTGCTTTTTTCGACGAAAATACGGCGAAAATGACCACGTTGCACATAAAGACGTACTAGGAGGCTTCCAATCGTAAAATGGAAGAGGAAGTACCCCCCCAAAACAATACTTTTTGAATCAGGAACTACCCTCGCATTAGCCGTATCTTTTACTGTTTCAGCCCTAGAGGTGGATATCTTGAAAACAATGGCAAAAAGTCAAGTTTTAAGACTGTTTGACAAACAATATACAATCTAGAAACTGCGTGGGTTAATTTTTTGTAAGCAAAGCAGAAGGGTGGGGTGTAGTCACGGTGTTGCCCCGTTACAGTCTTTTGTCATGTCCAAGGAGCGAATTTCTAGGGCCGCAGTTCCCCACCGGACACGTTAGTTTACGCAAATATGCAAAGTGATTTACCGTTCACATTATTTACTTGATTATGCACTTCGGTAAATCGCGAGACTGAAATGGTCGGGCCGAAGGCCCGACCATCGCCGCCGGCAGGCCAAGCAGGCCCGGCCCCTGCCGAACGGAGTTGCCGGCGCAGCGAAGTGGAGCTGGCAACTCCGTTTGGCGGAAGGGCGGGTCTGCTTGTTTTTAATGCCTCTGCAGCTCCGCACTACTAATGAAGGAAACGTTAAGATTGTCTGGTAAAATCCAAGACCCTCCTCATCAAGTACTGCCGTCCCATTAAGCTCACATTACAGGAGACAGATGAATTACTTATTTCTGAAAGTGAAAGAATTATCAAGAGATTGGATTAGTACTCGTCTGCGTCAATGAGAGTCAAGTGTAAGTTATACATGACTATGAATAAAGGAAAAGTATGTAATGCAGTAACTGGAACAACATACACTAAAGAGTGCTACATTTGTAAGGCTAGGCCTCAAATTATGAACAATCTTCATGCTATAGGTCGACAACATGTCAACGTCGAGTGCTGCAGACTAGCACTGAGCTCATTGCATGCCTGGTTCGTGCACTCCTGAAAGTCAGAAAAAAGCACAGGATTGTCACAAAATAAAGGGCGTCAATTATGTACACAGCCTGTCTGTGCTCAATCCTGGGTCAAACCACAGAGCTATCACAAGAAAGTTCTGTGCTTTCACAATCACAGTAAAATAGTGTGATGAAAAATTAGTAATAATATGGCAGTAATGGAGCTGGCACGGTTCAAGTGGGATGCTTCTATGTTTCGCTGGAGACGTAGGTCTTCTGTTCTAAGGGCCAAGGAGGCCCTTGAGCCTGAAGGCTCGTGAGCCGGAAGGCCATTGGGAACTAGTGGCCCTTCGGAGGACAAAATTCTTGATCTCCCCCTGATAATATTATATATCCGCGCGGGCGCACGAAGATACACGTCGGCGTAATCCACCAGCATATGGTTGCTGAAGCGCGGCGGGTCATCAGCGAGAGCTAAAAACGAACAGAGACGCCTCGAACCAAAGACGAGTCACAGACTAAGCCGGTCAACAGAAAGTTCCTGTGGTGTTGCCCACCACAGTCCGCACTGTGTTTTAGGTGTGGTTCCAGTTCTGTGGTCTTAGTAACGATTTACCACAGGATTTCTTACAGTGTTCGCTTCGCCGCAACGGAGCGTGAGGATTTGCGACGACACGAGCAGAGGGCTCGCGGCGAGACGGGTACCAAGATCAGGTACGTCGGGAGGCGGGCTGTGGGGGAGGGAAGGGGGGTGTTGTGCAGGCCACCGCGGCCGTGGTTCGGGTTGTAGGGTGTAGCGGGGCAAGGGGCGAGGGTGGGTACCCACGGTGTGCGGCGTGCGCTACAGGGCTGCGTCCCATGCCCGCTGATCACCAAAGTCGGGTGGGTGCGAGTGTGAGTGCAGCACCTGAAGGCTCTAGTGGATTTAACTATTCTTCTTCTAGGTGCTCAAGCCAACGGCCAAGTCCTAATTTCTCCCATGAGGAGAGGCAATGGCAGAGGTAAGGCTTAGACACATCCTGGCGCCACTCAGTGTGGCACGGCTCACATAGGGTGCCGGTGGTTGGCCGACACCAAGGGCTAGTAGACCAGGTGAGACCTTCCTCTTCAGGTGTCCAATCAGCAACAACAGGTTCCAGCTCGTTCTCAGGTCGAGGTGCAGCCAGACGGCGTAGGCGTTGATAGTGCGGCAGCAAGAAGATAGCATCCGAAACACGAAACAGGAAACACTGTTACGCTGCGACGCGCCTGGCATACATCTACCTAGGCCTGCGGCGCTGACACCCGAGTCGGGCAAAATGCAGAATTGTAGATAGGCCTTCGGCTCCAAAGAACACAAATTTTACCCCCAGGATTTTATTTTGACGAGTTGCCCCATCAGAGACCATCAAATATCTGAGAAACAATATTAAAATGATTTGGGGCGATTTGGGGTCATTTTCGTGTGGAAATCGCCCTCTGGCGACTAAACAGTTAGAGATGGAGCCAAACGGACAAAAGTTTAGCCCAAAGGGTTCTACTTTGACGAGTTGCGTGTTAGGAAGAAGTAAAAAAAAAGTATTTTTTAAAAGTAATATTTAGGGTTTATCGTTTATGATTTTGTTGACAGGTCAATTTTTAAGCTAGAGGGCTCAAAATCAATACAGTTCTTGCTTTTTAGGATCCAAAGTTACAATAAAAATTTGAGCCTTCTAGCTCAAACCGTTCTTGAGTTATCGTGCTTACAGACAGACAAACAGACAGACGCGAAACTTTTTGATCATCACTGGAGTAATTGGCCTTGCTATCGCTCAGCCAACTAGGCAGATGTACGCCAGACCACGTCTCGCGTAACAGGCTTCGCGATATCTCACGAAACACTGTTAAGCTGCGACGCGCCTGGCATACATCTACCTAGGCCTGCGGCGCTGACACCCGAGTCGGGCAAAAGGCAGAGTCGTAGATAGGCCTTCAGCTCCAAAGGACACAAATTTTACCCCCAGGACTTTATTTTGACGAGTTGCCCAACCAGAGTCCATCAAATATCTGAGAAACACCATTAACATAAAAAGGGGTCATTTTCAAGTGGAAATCGCCCTCTGGCGACTAAACTAAGATACGCTAAAAATGTCAGGTACCTAGCTCAACCCGTCCTCGAGTTATCGTGTTAACAGACAGACACACAGACAGACACGAAACTTTTTGATCATCAGTGGCGTAATAGGCGTCGCTATCGCTCAGCCAATGATGGTGCACGCTAGTCTGCCTCAACGCCTGAGCAGCATCTCCCGGACGGCGTCCTGGGTCGTCGTTACCTGGGCGGCGTCCTGACTGGCGCCATGGACCAGGCCCTTGTTCTCCTGCTGCTTGGCGCCACCCTGTGATGTGGTTGTCGGCGAAGGCTGCATGTCAGGGGCAGCGTCACTTTTCTTTTTCTCGCGGGTTACAAAATATTGCATGACTGTGGGGAAATCTTGCCATGGCTCTGTCCTCTTCAGCTAACTTTGGACAAAACCTAAAGCAAATTTTAAAGAAAATAATATAGAGGACCTAAGATAGATTCAAAAACGAGATAATAACAAACAAAACAAGCAGGCCCGCCCTTCCGCCAAACGGTGTTGCCAGCTCCACTTCGCTGCGCCGGCAACTCCGTTCGGCAGGGGCCGGGCCTGCTTGGCCTGCCGGCGGCGATGGTCGGGCCTTCGGCCCGACCATTTCAGTCCCACGAT
>NW_026267511.1:41947-48702 GCF_000697945.3 Frankliniella occidentalis | reverse complement strand
GTGGGCTCGGCAACCGTGCTCCTGCTGTCGCACTTGCTGCAACCGGAGCAGCTGCTGTTCTTGCTGTCGCTACTGGTGTTGGCGCACGGCGGAGTCTCGGGCGGGGTAACTATCATCTCCTCATCGTCCTCATGGGTTGACTCCTTAAAAAAAAAAATAAGAGAGTTTACGGACGGTCCCTCCCGGCTGAGCGCCAAGCTGAGCGGCGACGGGCAGCAACCTGGGCGCGCACGGCGGGAGGGGAGAGAGTCTGCATCCGAAACAACTGGCGGCTCGATGCGCTCAGCGCGCCGAGCGGCAATGGAGGCTGTGTGCGGAACGAGGGGAGAGGGTCTGCATCCGAAACAACTATCGGCCCGGTGCGCCTAGCGCGCCGCGCGGCAATGGAGGCTGCGTACGAAACGAGGGGAATGACAAACTGTTCAGCGTTGTACAACGAACAGCGCGTTCGCGTTGGAACAGCGCGTTCGCGTTGGAACAGCGCGTTCGCGTCTGAACAGAACGTTCAAACGCAAACGAAATACACATCGCAGGCATAAAGAACTTTTGACGAAACGCGTTTATGGAAAAATAAGGGAGTGATGCAACGAATTTTGGTTCTTTCGAACGATTTTAAGCGCATTAACAACAGCACCTTAACGAGCGCACAGGAGAGGAGAAGACACCTGTGTGTCACACGCTTCAACGATCACAAATATTAACATTCATGAGTCGTCATGGACCGGGAGGTTGAGGTTAGGAAACGAACACACACAGACTCTATCATTGTTTAAGACGGAAAAAAATCAATATTACTCACCAAAAACTCGTAGGTGCTGTCACCTACACACAGCTGCATGATGTCTTCATCATCTGACGCCATTTTCACAATTAGCGGTACACACTCAAACAATTCAATGCACAACGCAACGTATCGTCCCTGGTCGACTCTGCCTTACGACTGACTGAAGCTGCTGCTGAGGGGCGCGGGGCGCAGCACAATGGTAGAGAAAATAATACAATTTGCTTACCCTAATCTTGATGCTCCAAGGTGCAGTGGGTCCGAGAGTGGGTCCCAAACCACGGTCAGCAAGCCACCATCGCTGAAATCCAGTGACACCATGATTGGTTGCTCGTGCGTTGTTCATGAGGCTTGAATCCTGCAAGATTACAAAACCACAATTAATACAACAGACATTTAAACACAACACTCATGGTATAAACTTTGCAGCTTTAACTGACCTGCATTAACTAATCAGCAATTGAACAGTGCACAATGGTAGAGAAAATAATACAATTTGCTTACCCTAATCTTGCTGCTCCAGGGTGCAGTCGGTCCCAAGCCATTGTCAGCATGCCACCATCGCTGAATTCCAGTGACACCATAATTGGTTGCTCGTGCATTGTTCATGAGGCTTGAATCCTGCAAGATTAGAAAACCACAATTAAGACAACAGACATTTAAACACAACACTCATTGTATTAACTTTGCAGCTATAACTGACTTGGATTAACTATGCGTATTGATGCGTATTGTCTTGCAGTGAAAAACAAATTTAGCTATGCACACACAACAGGTTTCCCATACCGCACCAACAATATTTTGCTGGGAGACGAAGATGAACGCAAGAGCAGCCAATTATGGTTCTCTGCACAGTTCGCAGGAGAAGATGCGACTGAGTGCAAGTTGAATGCCTTCACATGCTGGAACACGAAGATCAACGCACGAGCAGCCCTTGCCAATCATGGTTCTCTGCACACTTTGAGTGCCCGACGGCGGCCCCGCCGGCTGCGCGGTCCGGCCCCCGGCAGCCGACCTTTGACTCCAACGCGACAGGCTGCGCCGAAACCCCCCGGAAGCGTCCGCTTCGTTCAACAGGGGAGGTGGACGGCCCTGACCCCGGCTGATTTGTCCCCAACGCTCCCAGCTGAGTCCCGACGCCCCCGCCGCGTCCGTTCCTGGCCACCGCCTCCACCTCCAGTGCACTACTGAGGAGGAGGCCGGATGCGGGCAAGATAGAGGCTAGTCCATCCTTTGTTGGATGGCGGGTATGCGGCCAGGGTATCACCGTCAGTTGAGAAGTTGAGACTAATCAGTATTACATGTTGGGCCGTCTCCTCCCGCTATGTGCAAAACGAGCAAAGCGGTGTTCAAACGATTTTCTGGATAGGGCATAGCGCCTCGAAAACAGTGACATTGACAGTGCAGTCGCGCAAATTGCTCTGGGGATGATGCAATTACGTATCGACTCTGGATGATAAGTAGAACCTAATGTAACCCATCTTCCACGACGCGCTAAAAAATAATTTTGCATGAACCGATTCCGGGGAATAGTGCGATTAGCAAATGAGTGCCGCGGGCAACCGGTCGCATTTCCGACCAACACGGCCGCCATCTCAAAAACGTACCCGCCCGACCCCATGATGCACCGCGGTGGGGACGCCAAAACGTCGCCATCTTCCAAGCCAACCCGACGCCAAGCCCAAGCCGAAGCTCTGTTTGTTGACGCTGCCTTAGCGACTGTGTTTTGAAAATATGTATTTATTTCGAACAATCTCATGCCGCTGCGATGGATTGCCCCGTCGAAGAACAAGAACTTCGTACACCGCAGTGCGGAGTAGTTATGTCGAGCTTTTCCGATTTCATGGCTCATTGCCGTTTGTGGCACCGGGATCAACAATTTACTGCGAAATGTCCCAATATCTCATGCGCGAGTGCGCCGCTGTTTGCCGGGGAGCGAGGGGCAAGGCATCACAAATGCAGATATCACGGGACGGTGCCCACCGATGGTATTGTTGTAGAGGTTGTACCGGCCCTGTTGGGCCACGTCCAGGCGCCGCGAGCAGAGACCCCGGTTGATGATGAGGCGCAATGTTTGGAATATTTAGAAAGAGCTTTGGTTGACCTGGGCGAAAATGCGTTAAGATTGTACCTCAACACCAAGCACTTAGATGACCTGCCAGCCTCCGCCACCAGCGTCATTTTCAAAGACAGTATGAAGTTGGCCCTAAATATGTACCAGTCTTTCAGTGAAGTAGCTCAAATGCGCCTCCTGCAACTCGGCATAGAAGATGAAATTCTTGACAGAGTTCTTGCCAGTCCTTATGTTGCACGCCAGTGTGCCCCTTCTACTGCAGAGTGTGAGAACAGGTTGAAGGACATTGGTCTTGTGTCTCCGAGGCCAATTGACCTCGCCCTTGCAAGTGCCACCGAGCTGTTCAATACAACCGAAGCTCAGAGGCCAAAAGCGTATTACGTGCCAGTCCTAGAAAATTTGACTCAGTACGTCATGCACACAGATGTGTTGGACAAGATATTAGATGAGGGACCATGTCAGGAAGAGGGCAAATATTGTGACTTCCGTACTGGCAGTCGCTTCAAGACTTCTGGCTTTTTTGCCCGCAACCCAAAGGCTTTGAGGCTGAAATTCTTTGTCGATGATTTGCAAGTAAGTGACAGTCTGGTGAACAGAGCGTAAGTTTGGAGTGATGGCATGTAGTGCTCTTCCTGATACTAACAATGAAATCGTAATACGTTCATTCATTATTATTGGTTGGTGTAACATTTTAAGACCGCTTTCATTTCGTACAAATAGACCAGTGTACTTTCTAGCCTACTAGATGTGTGGCTTCGGGAAAAGTGATTGCAACTGACATTTCGTATTTGGCAGAGAACTGAGAAACATTAATAGACTGTTGGTGTGCAGCTTGTTTTTTGGTCACAAGACCAACAAGATAGTTACATACCCATAGTCTACTGTGGTTTTTCAGCCCACTGTTAAATGTGATATGACAGGTCCATCCACTTTGCCCACGACCGCATGAAATGGGCAGAAAAGAACAGTTATTGTGGGGTACAGCCATTGAACCTCACATTTTTAACCAGTTTGTACTAAGCTTAAAAAAAATAATTTAATAGTGACTAAAGTTTGCCCAAGTCAGGTTTCCCTTCACTAGTTTAACTGTCTTACAATTTATGAAACATTTCAGGGACCCATAGAATCTTTTGAAATTGTTTGGGTTTGAAGGGTTCTGGCCTCTGGTACATTTTTACTTTAACATCTTGGACGTAACTTTTCTCCGGAACTATTGCAGTTACAAACCTGGGGGAGGTCATATCCCCAAGAGAAATAAACAGGCACTGGGACTCTGGGCTACTTCTTTATTGCTTTTAAAATAAACATTATTGACAACAGTTTATTTTATGTCCAAAGTGATTTTGGATTTAAATTGTAGTCAATAGTGGATATTTCACAGACAATAATGAAGTTCCTTCTTTATTGGTACTGTGTACTTTTGTAGCACTCCATGGGAGTCGGCGCCTGTGTGTTATTTTTGCCCCAGTGGGAGTAGCCGAGGTTACAAGGTCATACTAATTGTCACCTTTGCATGTAATCGGGTTACATGACCGTGCCATCATTCGAAGCTAACGCATAAGGCAGCCTGTTTCTTTGTTTTGCGTTCCTACATTTATTGTCGCGTGACGTCACCCCCCCTTCCCCCCTCCCCTTATTCTCACAGGTGTCCAACCCGCTGGGCGGAGCGACCGGGCGCCACAAAATTTTCTGCTCTACATATCAAGTGCTGAACATCGGTGAGGAGCGCCTGGCACAGCGTGATTCTGTCCATCTTGCTCTCATTTGCAAGAGGAGTCACATCACGCGCTTTGGGCTAAGGGCCGTGCTGCAGCCCTTGTGGGACGACCTTAAGATTTTGAGGGAACGGGGTATCACGGTTACTAGCCGTGACGGTAGAGTTGTGCGTTTGAAAGGGCTCGTCACCACTTTCTGTGGGGACCATCTAGGAATTCACGAAATTCTGGGATTCAGTATGACATTTAGCAGCGGGTACGTCTGCAGATGGTGCCACGCCAAGTATAAAGACTGTCCCGCTTTGGCGACAGAGGGGCACTGCAGGTTGAGGGATCACGATGATTACGCCCCGAGCCGAAAAAATTGTTCACTATTTGTATGCTTGAGGTCCGCTCTGACGAACCCGGGACATACAAACCGCGATCTGCATTGAAGTACGCCATGAGTACGCCCAGGTGCGCCGTGAAAGTTCGTCCGACTTCGTTTTCTGTGCGCATAGGTGTCGATTTGCGCACTTGACGTACCAAAAGCGAACATGGTTCACCAGTACGCTTTTAGGTCGTCAAAAGTTCGCTTGTGGCGTGGGTATTCGTAGGGGGGGTGAGGGGAAGGGGAGACGTGCGGCAACAGGCAACCTCTCACACTTCTTTCTCGATTTGATTTCGCAATATCGGTGGTGGAATGTGAAGGTTCGCGTAGCGACGATGCAATACAATATGGTGCACACAATGTTGTCGGCCAACATGTAGTTGTGATGTGCGTCAGCGTGTGAGGAAGGATGACACGGCCGTCGGGGGGATCTCCACGGTGGTGTAGGTATGTAGTTAGCGTCTCGGGCTCACATCAGCGACGCGCCCTTGTGCTGCTTGCTTAGCCCTCCAGCGCACGTCCAGGCACGTCTCGGTCGGCAGATCGGCCTCGCGGGGGGTAGGCGAGGGAGGCTGGGCCGGGTGGTGGTGGTGGTGGTGGTGGTGGTTGGGGGGAGGGGGTTGACGTCGTAGCGACGTAGACAAGAGGAGACGACGCGGGGGTTGGCGGGGCCAGCGGGTGGCGGTCTTAAATTTCGTGCACGTTGGTTTACTCGCGGAATCGTAAATCAAGTCCTCAGCCCCGTCGTCGTCCTCCTCCGACCCTTTCCGTCGGGTCCACCCGGTGGGCTCTTTCGGTTATTTATTTACCCCTCCTCCTCCTCCTTTCCCTTTCTCCAACCCCCTGCCAATCTCCTCATTGTTGTCCCAGCTGAGCCGCCGCCGCGCTCCGTTGCTTGCTCCGTATACGAATTATTTTCTTCCGCTTCCAAACGAACCGCCTTTCCCCTCTCGCCCTCCCCGCCCATCGCCCATCCTCTATTACACTACATCTATCTCCTCCTCCTCCCCTCCCCTCCCCTCTCCAGCCCCAGCTCCTGTGCGTGCGAGAGAGATGCAGCTCCGAGTGAGAGCTACTGGGAGTGAGACGAGACGGGGCCGTCGCCCCGCCAGCTCGTTCTCGCGCGTGTGGCAGACTCACACAGATGGTTTTGTGTCGCCGGGCGAGAAACGTTACAGTGCACGTTGCCACCCAGGTACTGTAGTTGTGTTATCAATCGCAAACAAAAGAGCAGGCTGAAGCCGCAAAGTGCCTGCCTCGGTCGCCCCCCCCCCCTTCCCCCTTTTCCGCTCCTCTCTCCCTCTCGACCCACCTCACTTCCGAGCGATATTGCCATCAACCCTAGTCACACCAGTGACAGGCCGACGGCCGACCCTCTTCACCCCACCCAGGCCCCACGCATGTCGAGTACCTGGCCTTATGCCACGTAGTTTTCCCTCGCTTTTCCCCCCGATTCTTCTTCTAACCACGCGCCTGGGCGGTAGGCCGGCCCGTCACGCCGCCCCGCTGAGCTCAGCGGCCTATCCTATCCTACTAAAAAATTTCACTAGGTTTTGACGTTTTCAAGCGACGGCAACGGCGTAAAAGTCCTAAATAGCTTTCCAGCCTCGATGCCAGCCGATGCCATCGGAAAGGTGCATAATTTGAATGTGCTGTTTGGATGTTGCCCTTGCGATAGTGTTATAAAGCACCTCCCATACAAATCACCGGGTCTTGCCTTTAGTGCCTTTAGGCCTGTTAGGCTCCTATTGTTGTGTATCGGAGGCGTTGTGTGCGTTCATAACACTCGTGCCCTCAACTTACCGCAGTCCCCCC
>NW_026267511.1:34980-37982 GCF_000697945.3 Frankliniella occidentalis | reverse complement strand
GTGTTCTATTTCACTTCGAAGTGTGCAAATTAGTGTTGAGCGCTTGCATGTGCACGCAAGTTGAACGCTTTATTTATCAGTGCAACACACAGACATCCGCGGCAAAGAAGTCCATATATTTGATATGCGACTTTAACTTAAAAGTGTAAGCGTTTCACCTAACTGAATTCATTGGCCTCATCTGCACACTAAAAGCTTATGAACATTTTTATTCACAGCTTACTGAGTTCTGTGTACGTGCTCCGCTTGCGCATCTTTTATTTCGCCGGTATGAACAATTTTGTTCATACTGGCGTATTAAAAAATGCGTAAGCAGAGCACGTACACAGAACTCAGTAAGCTATGAACAAAAATGTTCATAAGCGTTTGGCGTGTGGAACATTTGCTCGCTGATAAATATCACCTACGAGTCTATTTGTCGGTTATGCACACTAGCGAGTAATGTTCCAGATAAGGCAAATGAATTGAGTTAGGTGCAACGCTTAAAATACTGTTAAGTTCAAGTCGCATGTCAAATAGTTGGACCTCTTTGCAGCAGAAGGTCGCCGACGGCATGCACGGGAGGCTTGGACACATCCTTCCTCTGCGACTTCCACTCTGAGACTGACGAGATCGTGGGCTCCAGCCGCAGAGTGTGCAGTGTAGACGTGACCTCAGGTACCCCGGGGCCGCCCCTTCCCTGCATGCAAGCGCGCTGGTCAAGGGATTAGCGCCAGCGCCCGGCCGGGGTTTCCTAGGAAGGAAAAAACCCGATGGCCACGGGCAACCCGGGCCAACTGGGCGAACAAAATGTGTACTCAAGTCGCTATCAGAGCGCACATGATTACCCAAAAGCGTACTCGAGTCGCTCTCAGAGCGAATATGACGACCCAAATGTGTACTCACGTCGCTCAAGAGCGACCCGAGCGACCCGATGACAAACCGAGGTCGGTCCTCCACGCGGGCAGTGACGAACCCTGACGACCCATTGGCGTCCCTTGCGCGACCCTCCGCGCACCGATAGCAAACTAAAAGCAACCTTAAAGCAAACAATTATTTTGGCTCGGGGGGATAAGTGAAAAAAGTGAAGTAAAAGTTACGAAAGTGAACTAAAAGTGAAAAAGTGAAAAGTTAAGGTGTACACATAATCTCGTAGTGAGCACCCCCTCGGGGCGCACCCAGAAAAACGTACAGTTCCCTCAACCATAGAGTTATGGTTGGAAACCTTCGAACAATATTATGGTTGAATAGACGCTATACTCAGTGGCGTCGAGACTTCTTGCGGACGGGTATGCAAGCCCCCTTTAAAACCCCCTTTTACTCCGTTTTACCCCCCTTTTCCGTTCCTTTTTTCCTCTCTCTTCTTTCCTACCCCCCCCCCCTTTCAACCCTTTTCCCCCCTTTTACTCTCTCTTACCCCCCTTTTACTCCCGCTCAACCCCCTTTCACGGAGGACACAGAAGCAGAGATACGACTCCCAGCCTACGGGTTCGCGTCAATTCCGTACTACTAGCGCGCTCTGAAGAGCAGTACGACCAACTACTGGGTGGGGCGGGGCGCTCAAGGCAATGATGACCGGATGTGATTTTTTCCAACTTTTTTTGAGGTAAGCATATCATTAGATAGTGTTTTACTTGCACATTGACACTACGTTTTCAGATTTTCTGAATTCCCTCTAGTTTTCGCAATATTGAACTCCAAAGTTCACAAAATGTCAAAACGCGGACATAGACCACGTCTACAAATCGGCTCCGATTTCGAAATTTGGCATTCCTGCACAGTTTTAAGTGTTCTTTAACATGACATATTGCGAATTGCGATTGAACAAGTCTAACAGTTTCTAGAGCGTTTGAAATATGTCCACAAATTCAAACGTGTTCCAAATGCTCTAGAAACTGTTCACGTTGTTCAATCAAAAATCGCAATATGTCATGTTGAAGAGCTCTTAAAACTGTGTCAAAATGCCAAATTTCTAAATGATCGGAGCCGTTTTATAGACGTGGTCTATGTCCGCGTTTTGACATTTTGTGAACTTTGACGTCTAATATCGCGGAAACTAGAGCGAATTCGGAAATTCTAAAAACGTAGCGTCAATGTGCAAAGTAAAACACTACCCAATGATATGCTTACCTCAAAAAAAGTTCGAAAAAATCACTTCCGGTCACCATTGCCTTAAACCCTCCAGCCGGGCGGCGCCCGGCCGAGTACGGCCGGGCGGGCGGCGGGCGGGCGGTAGAGTCGCCGTTTGGGCCATGATTTTGGGTCTACGTGGCCCCAGGCAGTTTTTAGCTCGGGCCAACCCGACCTGACCAAGTCTATATTCAGTAGCCCTACGCGACCCGTGTGGGCTAGTCGGTCGGGTCAGTCAGACCCGCTCGGGCCAGCTGGACCCACCCGACCCGGGCTGCGGGTCTGCTGGACCTGCCTCGGCCAGCCCGGCCCAGCAGTTCCCGGGCTTCGCCTCACCCCGCGTCTCCCTGCCCCTCACCTACAATTTTGTAGGCTGCAGGCTTGGGTCGGATGGGTCTACTGTTCTGTTGCTAGACCCAACTGACCCATGCTGGTCCAGGCGGGCCCGTCAGACCTTACACCTCCCACCCCTGGACCACTGGACCCGCACGGGTCTGTCTAGCCCACCTCTCAGAGAAATGGCAATTTAACAGCCCAAATAATCCGTAGCATGAGGCTGGGTCAGTCGGGCCGCCCAAACGGCGTCTCTAGCGGGCGGCCCAGGTAGACCAGGTAGGCCAGGTGCCGTGGCAGCCGCCCAGCCCCAGCCACTCGCTGATGGCGCTACCTATTCCAGCGTGATTTTTGACGCTCATTCTAACGCTTTCGAAAAGAAATTTGATGTTTGGACGACGTTGCATCGTAGTGATGTGTGTTTAGTATGCATTGGGGCCCCAATGCATGCGAACCCAGCCTCCCTTTTCGAATAAACCAATCATAAAATCGGGCTGGATGCTCGTATGCTACTTATTGGCTGAGCGATTAGCGAAGCCCATTACTCCACTGACCGGAAA
>NW_026267511.1:29717-30070 GCF_000697945.3 Frankliniella occidentalis | reverse complement strand
GCTTAAGACCGTCGCGGACAGGTCGCTGGTTGTCTGAACATAATATGGACAGGAACATTTCACGTCAAGGTTGATAAAACTTATATACTTTAAAGTAATAATAGCAAAATATCAGAGGCATTCTCTATCTTTAAACAACCAAACGAATTATTTGCATTTTTTTGTACATGGCGCACGGGAGTTCAATCTGACTTATAAAATTTCGTATAAATTCATGTATGAAATCTTGGATTATTTTGCAAAAAACTGTACATAAGAACGCAAAATTTTTGCATGCCCAGCGGTATTGAACACATTCCAACGTCTTCATTTAATCGTCCATAACACGTCATTTTTTTATGTTGAAGGTCGTT
>NW_026267511.1:26466-29667 GCF_000697945.3 Frankliniella occidentalis | reverse complement strand
TGCTTTAGTGCTGATTTGTGTTCATTAAAAATAAAGAAAAACAAAATTAAAATATACTTCTTTTTATTTTCCTTTGGTTATATCACAGAAGCAATAAGTCAGTTTTAAAGATACAAACACTAATGCCACAGAAAGATATATGAATGACAACGAAGGTACAAATAAATGCCATAAAGCAGTTAGTCAATTTTAAAGATGAGCAAATTACAAAACTAAAACCTAAAATTATTAGAGGTTTAAAATGGTTTGGGTGTCCAGAAGCAAAGAACCTGGATAAAAAATAAAAATATATAAGCAGGATTAGGGAGCAGATGCTGGTCAGATGAGGCCATAATTGCTCTGAATTTACCTTCATGTTGGTGATTTGGCCGTCCAAAATTAGATGGTGGCATAGAATATGCTGTGTTGTAATGGTAGGGTTGAGAATGAGGCGGTAGCATAGGGTAGCCTCCTTCCTGATGGTATGAAGGCTGGCCATAGTACTGGTAGTACTGGTAGTCACTGTGCATAGAGGGAGAGTGAGGCTGGGGGACTGGACCAGATGGGTGGTTCTTCATGGGAGTGACATGGGATGATGCTGGATGCACAAAACTCTCTGAAAAGACAGAGGGCAAAATATTATTTGAAGTACAGGACAGTCTTCAATGCACATACAAAATTTTGATATGTTGTTGGATACATCAAAAAATGAAAGACATATTTACCAGTTAAGTTTTTTGGAGATTGTACACTAGGTGGTACACTAGGACATCTAAGTGGAGTGGAGGTCGTCAGCACCTGCTTCCTCCCCTCTGCATTTTGGACAAGTGCAGTGGAGGTGTTAGGTACCTGCTTGCTCCCCTCTAAATGTGGGCCAAGGGCTCCTAAGGAAATAAAAGCAAAGTATAAATACTTATGCATATGTTCAAAATTAACTAATTAACAATTCGTTAAAATGAAGAGAAATATTTACCAGTTGAAGACTCCTCCTGAACATTCCAGGATTTGGAAGGAGTTCCAGCACAAACAGGAGTAGCTGGTTTAGACAGGCTACGTACCGCTAGTTCCAGTTCAGAATTGTCTGTTAAAAACATCACTTTAATTAGCTCGTGAAAAAAATAATAGAAATGTAACATAGGAAATAATTAACGTACCAAGGTTAAGCTTCCTTTTAGAAGTTGTGTCTGAACATGAAAATAAAATAAAAGTAAGTGGCTGCATACACAAAGGAAGGTAAAAGAAAGAAGAATATTAAATATCAGAAGTAAACTTACCATTAGATCTGTCCCGGCTTGCAGATTGCAATTTCTTATTTACAATGCGAACAAATTCTTGAAAGGTAAAATCAGGGAGTTCGCCTTTCTTCCCTTTCCTGTCAGTGATGGTTGAATTGCGACTTACAAAGGCTGAAACAGAAGGAAATTACTGGTTTATGAAATAATTAATGAACATGGAGTTTAACTAGTATTGACATAGACAAAACATACTGACCATAGATGTTCTTCAAGTCTGTTTTGCCAATCCCCTTCTTGCTCTTCCCCTGCCCAAGAGCTGATACACCCTTCTGCTTCAGCTGGTCACCATAGAGATCCTGGATTACATTCCTTGTTAACTTTTCCGCATCTCCAGCAGCTGAGACAACTGATGTCACTTTACTAGATTTTTTAAGGAATAAGCCTGAGCCAGCAGTTAGTTCAGCCTTTTTGTGTCCAGGATCAACACTCAAAGGTTTCAGCTGCCATGCCTACAACAAAAGCAAAGTGTTAAAATGGCATACAATTGAAGGAAATTATTATCGAACTTACTTCAGACTTGTCACTGCTGGTTGGTGATGGCCGTAAGGCAGGATCAGGGGTAGGTGCCAAGTCCACAAACGCAGCAAGTGCCTTTATAAACTCCACAGAAGCAGGATTTACTGAAACGAATAGTAATAGAATAGTTAGCAATAGTAAGCAGTTTTCAACAATGGTGAAAACATGTAACTTAATGAAACTAACTGTTGGCTGAAAGTCTCCTGCATTTTCCACAACGAGACCTGGGAGTGAGGCAACTCGGAGATTGATGCTCATTGCTACCATCATCAGAAAGAACTTTCGGTCTTTTAGAAGAGGTATTATAAATGGCATCATCGCAACCATCATCGGCATCATCTTCGAAATTGCCATCTTGATGACTGTCGAATTCTAGAGATCGTTTCACATTTGAAACATTCTCCGATTGAAGAGCCAAACTATCTCCAGTGGACTCTGACTGTCGAATGTTGGAGTTGACAAACCTTCTCTCTCTTGAAACAGCAAGTTTGGTAGCGGCCTGCTGTGGTGGAAGCTGTACTTGCTCGCCTAGAGCCCGGGCCACTTTAATAGCAGCAGCTGAGACAGCTTCTTGAACAGAATTTTTGGAGTGCCGCTTGCCTGACACATCCTTGTTTAAACGGTTGTACTTCTCTAGAAAACTAGCCTCAGCTTGCTCTAGGTTCTTCATACTTTCTGCAAAAAATAACTACCTTAGTTACATTGCAAGAACCAAACAGAAATATATTTAACTAATGTAGGTTAGGGACGGCGAGCAGCGCCTAACCATGAAAAAGTGCATTAAAACAAATCTAGGCTGCGCACATTGAACAACTGAACTGTTGATTTGAAGGCACAGGTTAGGATACATAAGCATGTGCAAAGTATGTAGAACTGCATTGCACTGAAGTACAGGTTATGGCGCCGGCGGCCAGACGAGACAAATTCACACAATTTACAAAAGAACTCAACCAGTACTCACTTCCAATTTTGATAATCTGAGCGGGATAAGACGATCCGTTGGTCCACTTAACCTTCGCAATTTTGCCGGGATCACGATCCTCCTCCGGCACACATCCAAGATCAACGATGCTGGTCTTTTTGTCGTCCATCCAAAACACCAACACACGAGCCGACGCCATTACGAGCGTAAATCAAGACACTAGACACTGCTTCTGCGGTTATCCAAAACACAACACACCACTACCAATCAGCTGATCGACCTGAAAAGTGAAACTTGTTGAGGACTCGAGGCCTTTCGCTTTAAAAGCTAACTGGGTGCGTTCTCAGATGTAAATCTCGCGAGCCGGTCAGAAAGGGACAGACTTACTGAACCATGACTGAACATATTTTCTTTCTTATTTTCTCAATATAGTATGTAGAAAAATCAAATCAAAACCATGAAAAATATGTAGAAATATTTGTTTTAAAT
>NW_026267511.1:23678-26416 GCF_000697945.3 Frankliniella occidentalis | reverse complement strand
AAATGCCTATTTCACTCTATGCTCCCTGTTTTTCTAAGACCAATGAAATTTGAATGGAAGTCGTAGGCCAAAGATGAGCCTGTGGCTGGGCCCTGGCAGGTGACCGGTGGTGAGAGGTGTGGAAGGGGAAGGGGACTGGGGTTTTATGGATGGATGTCGGACTCCAACATTGTAAGAACATGTAAGAACTACATTCGCAAAACGATTTCTAATTTGAGACCCGGTATGCGCACGTGAAGCCTTTTTAGACCACATTGAATAATGTGGGCTTTTCGGATTTTTTTGAAATGCCCTAAGGTGCACGGCAAGTCCTTGGAAACCTTCACTGAAAACAAAAGTGGCTGTACAACTGGCATGTATATGGAAAAGTTCAACTACTGGTGAACAATTTTAGGTGTTGGAGAGAAATTTGAATACTTAAAACTGTTTAACAGTAAATTTGAACAGTTTTAAGTTTCCAAAGCTGCATGGGCAACCGTGTAGTTGAACACTTGTAGGTGTTCAACTCTACTGTTTAACACTTTTAGGTATTCAAATATCCAGTCAAACACTTAAAATTGTGCAACATAGTGTTGAGCGCTTTCATGTGCACGCCAGTTGCACACTTCAATTATTACTGTTCTCACCCAAGGCAGGCGCGGCCACGGACACGGCGGTGAGTGCGACGACCAGGCCCCTGCATGAATGAAAACAAATGTCACGTGTGGCACGCGACGGCGGCACGACAAGCGTGTGCCGAACTCACTGAGGCTTTACAAAGCCGCGTCCTGGAACGGCGTCCTACCAGAAGAGGGTCGCGCCGGTCGAGAGGGAGGCCCCGGTCACGTGCTCCTGACAGTTCTCCGGGCCCACGTGGACGCGGACGCTCGGGTCGAGTCCGGCCTGGAGGGCAGCCTGCAGCGTGGCGGCTGTACACGACGCGGGCACGCAGAGGCCCATACGGATGTCGCCCAACGGCAGCGACCCGGGCAACATCCCTTCGCCCTGAGGGTAAGCAGAAAGGTAAGGTTCGGCGATGTAAAGCACGACAGCGGCGCCGAAGGGTGAAGGGAAACAACCAATTAAAGCAATAGTTGTGTGGTCTTTTGACTTCTTTTCCCACGACGTCCCACTGACATATGAGCGCCGGTCAACCTACTCTGAGCACGGTGGAGACGTCCTGGTACGGGGGTAGGTCCTCGACGGTCTCCCAGGTGCCCCGAGCCTGTCCGTCTGTCTTGTGGTTGACGCTCACGAGGCAGTAGCGCGCGCCCACGGGCGAGGAGGCGCCCACGGCTATGCAGCCGTCATAGCTTCCTAGCTGGCAGCGCGCACCCCACAGCACCCCGGAGGAGACGCGCGCGCTCGCGTCCAGCACTGGAGAAGGTAGCGGTGTTTTGCTTGTGCTCGTTTGCTGGCGTCAGCGCGATTGACAAAGGTTCAGTACCAAGAGTTTGGCTTCACTTACTTCTCACCGCCCACAGCGTCCGGTTGCGCACCGCGGCCACAAGGGCCCTCGTGTCCTGCGCACACTGCCTGCCGGGGCCATGCTCGTCGAGGTTGAGGCTAGCTAGCGGGCTGAGGGCGGGCAGCGCGTCCTCCAGCTGCTGCGACCTGGAGGGGGCCAGCTGCCCCCCGAAAACAGGGTGTTCCATTTTAAAATCGGTATGCCCGAACACAGTTTCAATGAAAATGTACAGTAACGAGTTTTCGGCGACGAAATGGTTAATCTTCGGAAATTGCTATGAGGATGTCAAATATGACGGATTTCCTGAAAACAAGACCCGACTAGTGCTTTGCGAACATAACTATATTCATCTTTTTAGTATCATCAACTGCTTACGCGAGAGTTAGTTTTAATATTTGTTTGTCCGTGTGACCCTGCCCAGTCCCTTCGGCGATTAATGCGCGGACTTACCCAGGCGGTGGCGGTGAGAGCCAGGAGGCACGCTCTCGCGGTGTGCGCCCCGGCCATCGGACCGACGATGAGCCTCTCAGGTTGCTGGGGTGGATTTCCGCCCCCTGATGCAAGGACGGCGGTAGGGTTGCAAATTTTCCAAAATTTCGAGAAAAATTTCCGAAAATTTCCGAAAATTTCCGAAAAGAACGGCAATTTTCTGAAATCTGGGAAATTTTCCTGTTTTTCCCGGAAATTTTCTGATTTTTTCGGAAATTTTCAGGAAAGTTTCCAGGGCTTCCAACCCTAGACGGCGGCAAAGCACGCTCTACTTGAAGGCGTGGCCGACCGTGGCAGCTTTCGCTGAGTTAGAATTCCGAATCTAGAAGAGTCTCAAAGAGTCGCTGTCCCGGACTTGGAACTCACTGCTCGGCCGAGCGGGAGCTGGAGCGCATCCTCGGTCCAACCAAAAAGGCGCCCGAGCAGCTACTACTGAATCACTCACTACCGTGTTGGCTTCCTGCTTGTGACTCCCCCCACTCTAAGAAATGCGCTTGAGCTAGCAGAGTAAAGAAAATTTAAGCAAGGTAGTGGTTTTCTGAAGTTTTCTGATTCTACTTGAGAGCCTGGAATTTTCACGTTTTGCCCCTAACTGAATTTACTGAAATTAGGAATGACCGCTGAAATTTACAATGAATGCAAATAAAATTTAATACAGCGTAGGGCCGCGTGCGTTAACATTGGGCACCGGGTAGCTGAGCGAGGAACACTAAAACAGAAGATTTAGCAAATAAAGAACGAAACTATAATGAATGTGTTAGACCGCATAGTAGATAGGCAAACATTCCGAGAGGGGAGGGAA